>NW_019416454.1:246737-300389 GCF_000390285.2 Anoplophora glabripennis
AGCCTCGTCATCGATATGTATATAATAAAAGACTCACACATGTTTGTTGATTTACTGATCGGACATAATTTCACTGAGGACGCATCGGTGTTGATTATTAAAACACAAAAACAATTAAGAATCACGAAATTGCCGACATATGAAATATCTACTAAATTTTAGATTAATCAAATAATTGATGAGTCACATTCAGTTTGAGGAATATTAAATACGGGGATATCAGTGTAAAGAAAAGAATGAAATTGTTTGATTTATTGCAACATTTCAAATCTAGGTTTTGTTTTACTTTATAGGAAATCAGTTATACTCGCTCAGCCGAAATATATATTGAATTAAATTCTACTAAACCTGTCGTATATGCACCTTATTGATAGTCTCTATTAGAACGAGAGAAGGTAAAGTGTATGATTACGGGACTTTTATACTCCGCTGTAATCCGCGAATCGCACTCAGAATATGCAAGCCCAATTTTACTAGTTAACAAAAAAGATGGCGGCACTCGAATGTGCGTCGATTATAGAGCATTGACAGATAGTGGCTTTATCTTTAAGGCTATGATTTTGAAATTGAATATAGAACTGGGACCAAAATGGCCCACGTTGACTTCGCGGCGCATTCCCCAACAAGTCCTTGTTATTAATATAATAGAAGCTGATTGGCTCTTGGCGGCTCAATCATAGGACGAATAAATGTGTCGAATTCGAGATATTCTTCGATCTAAAAATCGAGATCCAAGTAGGTAATGTTAGGGATGCTGTCTGTGGGAGTGCGGCCCTGTTCGCCGCATCCACTAATATATAGACTGTTTATGTTAATGTCAAGTAATGTAGACACTAGAAAGAATTAGTTACGAGTAAGGGATTGTTGAATAGGGACTCTGTTGTAGACTTGCTGGGCGACTGGTCGAGTATTGTATGTTCAATCTGAATACATCCTATTTTTGAAGTAATTGTTTCGACTTTTAATCCTTAATTATCCTAACAGTAATAATGTTTTTCATGATAATTATTGTAAGGAAAAAAACTCAACTTTTACAAAAAAATATTACTTTACTATTATTATTTTATTACAAACACTCCTGCCGTGGCTACGGTCAAATATTTAATAATCTTTTCACTAATATGCGACACTTGCTGATACAACAGTTCCCTTTAGTTCAACATAGTTTATTTCTTCTCAAATTGTTTTCATAACAACCTGACCTAGGCCTCGCTGCGCCGCGTCGAGAGAATCGGACGGCGGACTTCATCTTAACAGTGACAGCGGCAGATTACCTTACATTATACATTGAAGGGTGATGTTGTTTATCGAAAACTTGGAAATGCAAATAAATGATTAGTACCAAGATCAAACATATGGCAAATCTGCAGGTTGTGTTATGATGACCAAAGTTATTTCGGTTTAGAAAAAAATAACTATATAAAATTCAAGAGAATTATTGGTTCCCAAAACTGCGCCAGTCAAAGGCCTGGTAACTTAAACCGAATAGAAAAAAAATTACGGTCCCATACCATACGGTGCACAACGATCATTTAGGTCCTTTTATTAAATCAAAGAAAGGAAATACACAATTATTAGTTATGGTCGACGGGTTTACTAAATTTACAATTATTGAGCCTGTACGAAACACCAAAACCAAGCATGTGGTTAAATGTCTGCAAGTTATTATTGATATTTTCGGTGTTCCCACGCGTATCATTAGTGATAGAGGCACCGCATTTATGTCGCATAGATTCCGACAGTTCTGCCTAGATTTAGGGATCAAACATATTCAAAACGCTGTTGCCACGCCCAGGGCAAATAGACAATGTGAACGAGTAAATCGCACCGTGTTGGGTGCATTAGCAGCCCTTAACTGGAAATGTTGAAGATTATATGTGGGACACTCAAGTTAAAACTATTCAAAGAGGATTGAACACTACTGTTCACAAGACCATAGGGAGTACTCCCGCAGAGGTTTTATTCGGTAGTAAACCAAGGGGAATCACTGATGCGATGCTGTTGTCAAAAATTCAACAACAAATGGATCGTACTGATCTAGTTTCGCTTCGGAATCAAGTTAAAGATCGTATAGATCAAGGTCAGGCGGTTCAAAAAAGGAGATATGAGAGGAAGCGAGCAAAGGCACATAAGTACAGTATTGGGGATCTTGTGATGGTCCAGACGGATGTTTCTAACACAGGCCAAAGCCGCAAGTTACTTCCGGAGTACAAAGGTCTGTTCAGGGTAACGGCAGCATTGCCCAATGACAGATATGCTGTTACTAAGGTTACAAGTGGTAGAGCTAACACCAGTCCGGTAATTGTAGCTATAGACAAATTAAAAGAGCACAGCAGCACGGGTAAGTGCTTGGTTTATTTGTAAGTTTCATATATATTATGTACAAGAGAAAGAGACTGTAACAAAAAAATGTGTGTGATTCCATGTGGATGTTTGCCCACATGATGCCTCGTAAATGTTCATCTATGAGATGCCCCATAGAGGTTTGATTATGGGATGATTGGTATGTTTCCATGTTATTGTTGAACCACGTGATGCCTTGTAGATGTTCATTTGTGGGATGCCCCATAGAGGTTTGAGTATGGGATGATTGGTGTGATTCCATGTGGATGTTTGCCCACATGATGCCTCGTAGATGTTCATCTATGAGATGCCCCATAGAGGTTTGATTATGGGATGATTGGTGTGTTTCTATGTAAATGTTTGGCCACATAATAATTTGCATGAATAGAAGGTACCTTCTTGTTATGATTGCTTTATGCTTTTTACTCTTCTAAACTCTTGTATTTAACTCCTGTATCTTTATGCTTACTGATGCGAAAGTTTTGCATATTTTGTAATGAACTAATTTTTATTGATGTTCATTAGGCTTCTGAATCCAGTTTTGACCTGATTGAGGACAATCAGGAACATCAGGATGGCCGACTGTAAGCGGTACAAGATTGGCGTTTGGAATTTCAACATAGCCGGCCAGCCTTAGACGACTTTGTTTGGGTTATAAGTAATGAATAGGCGCTATTTCAATATAAACATTGTGATTTGGAAGCGGACAGAAGACTCCTGAGTTAGACATTCATTAATATACTGTTAACATGTTAACACGCTGTGAATTACTCTTCACCTATTATATTACCAGTTTTTACTTTAATTGTTTAGTATTTAATTTTCTTACAAATGAAAACTATCGTGGTTGCTTTGAATCAAACCTGAGCTGTTCACACCGAATGCGCCAGCCAAGTGTTAATTTGCCCTTGAGATAATGTAATTTATGAGTATATAATGCAGCCCGGAACGCCGAACTAAGAGACGGTATTCTTTGTGACAGTGGTGCCTGGCCAGCGCCCGAATAAGGTTGATTATTATAATATGTGTGTGCTAGCTTGAATACATTTGTTTAATTAATTGTGAATTTGTGAGTAATATGTCATACTCGTTTATGTTTTTGAAAACCCCAGGGCGCGCCATATGTTCCCGGTCTTAATGGCTTTGGTTCCTTCGAAGTGTGCCTTGTAAGTTCTACGGGGTCTTACATGCGATTCAATTGACACACGGTGGTGTTGAGATAGGTGGCATAATAATAGTATGACTCACACACCTGGTAGTTGGGATGCTAACTAGTTGGCGTCCGGGGGAGCCTCGACTCATTTCAGGTGACATTAGCTCAATAACAACTAATTTTACATGATAAAGATATAATTTAAAAAAAATACTAAAATTGTTACTTTAAAATATTGATTATATTTGAATTATGCGTGACAGCGTGGCACCTGACAACTCAGGCTTATTAAAAATAAAGCGCTACACGAAAGAACAAGGCGTTTTCATTGTTGATAATGAAAGTTTGACAGCGACAGTTCGTAATTCATAGAAATTATGGTTAGAACAGTGATTTAACTTCATCAACTGGGAAGAGATTAATTGAAAAATTCAGGGAGAGTGGGTCAATTAGTGATCTAACACTCTAGCTGTCTTTCAACAAGCAGTTCAACAGATCAATCGAAGCTGTTCGTGAGAGTGTTGCAGCAAAATAAAACTCTCAACTGTAAAATAAAATATTTTTTATTGAAAACAAAGTTACTGAAAAAGAAGTGTTGTCGGGCGAGCGTTCGCTGGAGAGTCGCCGTGGTGTGGAGTCGCTCGCAGATATAAGTATCTGGTCCTTTGCGTCAATCTGGACCTTTTCCTGGAACCCTGTTGTGTCCCGCGTCTGTTTTTTGTCCTTGCAACTGTTAGACCGATCCGGGCGGCGTCATGCTGGCGCTCTTGACGTAATACTTAAAATGAGTCACTTGCGGACATGTGTAACCACACACCCCCTTGCCCTTTACAGTGTATTCTCAGGAAGATTTGTATCTTTATGCTTATAAGTTCAATTGTCAAAAGAACGGAAGCCTACTGACTACGCAGAGCGAAGAGAGTTCGTTGAATGAATTATGGAACCACAACAATGAGTGCTGATTTTTCAAACAAAATCATCTCGAACGATGAGGCCCAAATAAATACGCTGTAGTAAATTTCATTCAATTCCGTCAGCGCATTATGAAAATTGTATATTTTTTTGTAAACTATAACATCTTGTATCTCGAATACTGAGTGGCGCAGGAAAAAAGTTTATACAGCAAACTCTACTTATTTTTTGGTAATGAATCTGTTCCTGAGTTTCTGTATTTAAAGTGAAATCACCCTGTATTTAACGATTATATTTTAGTTGTATGTTTTATACAAATTTAGAAACATGTTTGTAAGTACATACTTTGGAGACGGTCTAAAATAACACCAAACCGTTGATAACGGATACCAATAATTAGGTATTATTGAAAAACTCACTATTTTTAAAATTTCTCCTCTACTGTTATTTTTAGATAGTCTCACAATATTTACCAGAGTTTCTTATTTTATAAACGAGCGTATTTTTCAAAAATTATAAAATAAGTTTATTAGAAGTACATTACCGTAAATATTTCCGCGGATAGAATTATGTAAGATATGGAAGGCAAAGGCCGTGCTATGTGGAAATAAGTATGGTTTATATCGGTTCGCGTCAGGTCGGAGAGTTAGCGCTCTTTTAAGGCGAAGTTACAGCCCAGCGCGGTTGTCTCGATAAATCCGTTACACCTATGCCTCACACATTTCGCGAAAATTACGTACTCGTCCATTCATAAAGTACGCAAGTCGCTCCTCTGTTGTTCGTTTTTCGGTGGATAGTATTTTCTCACGATTTCATTTCGTCAATTGAGTTGTTATTTGCGAAAAGTGATATAGAAAGTGTAAGAGTGCTTCTCGAAATGTACACTGAGAAAAATATCGCGTTCCAAAGATCGGCAAAAACGGTATATGAAATGTTTAAAAAACCTTATTCGCAAAAATGACTAAAAACATGAGACAGTTGAGAAAATTTTGTGAATTTTGTATTGTCATATAAAGGATACCCGTTTTACGCTTATTTGGGATCTTTTATCTTAAGAGCTACAAGTTCAAGATTAGGGAAAAATTGTGAAATCTTATGACAAATAACTTGCCAAAGATAAACTTGATTTATCTTTTCATTTTGAAGTTATCAACGAAAAACTCAAACTTTTAATCTTGGTTTTTATTTTATTAATCGGAAACGAAAATATCTGCACTCAGGATATGTTTTTTTTTGTGGGAAATTCAAATATGGCTGCGACTAAATACGACCACTGTTAAAAACGACATAGAACTTTTGATTGTTTTATGGATGATGTATTCGATTTCCATGACAACGATGCGTTTTCAAAACATCCTGCCATTTGCAATGACAATTTCATTGAGAATGTTAAAGTTCTGGTATTTAAAAATGTAATTATCACAAGTACAGATACTCTTAAATTAAGTAATAGTTAAACGTTTTATTTATAAAAGCACTCTTTATAAAAATGAATAAATTAGAATATTGACGAAAAAAAATAAATCATGTTCACCTTTTCCCTGCTTTCGATTAAAAAAAGCCGACATTAAAAGTTTTTTCTCGTTAACTTTAAAAAGCAAAAATTTTTGTTCAGAAAGTTATTCGTCGTCAAATTTTGCAACTTTGTTTTGATCAAATCTGTATCTCTTAAGATAACCGATATCCCAATGGTGCGACTCGAAAAAACAAGTACTCTGTATACATTTATTAGAAATTTTAACGATACATTTTAATTAGAAACTGGTGTTACTAATTTGTGAATTTAACTTACCCAAAACCTCAGGTTATGAAGAAGCTTACCTGAAAAAAAGAACAAATCGAATATTAATATGTATAGAAGAGATAAATAAAATCTAGTAATTATTTGTGGTGTGCTAAAATTGCAATATTATTATGTCACACCTCAACGAAATCGCGTCAAACACTATCGAAAAACTAAGGCTAGTTGTGCTCTAGACTGGCCCTGGTTAGCAATAAGTTGGTTTCTGTTTTGTTTGGAAAAATTGTTTGAATTTAAAGAATATCCATCAATTAACTTTTACTGATTACATTCAACAAGATAGGAATTAATAACAAATATAAAACCAACAATTTCATTCTTAAATTAAAATAGTTGCGATAACTCTACTTATTTATTACCTTGACAAGTGTTCCTTTTTATTATTATTTTCTTTATAAATTGGGAAACATTTTGTATATAACTGGTAATAGAACATAATTATTATCGAGCAATAGCTTACAATTTCAGCTCTAACTTATTTGAGAAGACCATTTGTAAATTTTCGGGTATTTTCACGAAAATTATAATTTTAAAGTACTCGGAAAGTCCCCCTTCCCCACTTTTCCTCTTTTGAGTAGCTTTTCGTGCGTGCGAGCGGCAGCTTTTCCGCCGATTTATCTATGTTGCCGATAACTTATCGATATGAAAATTTTTTCCAGCTTAAATTCGGAAAAACGAAGCCATTGGATCAAAGATTATCGCTAAATTGTTTATAAATTAACGGTAAATGCCGATAAACTTTGACCGCTTATATCTCGAAAACCAGCAACCAGAATTTAACTTTTTTTAAATAAGAAACGTCTTTTCGAGTACTTTAAAATTATAATTTTTGAAAAAAAAATAAATTGCAAATTGATAAATGTAATCTAATTGTTTAAAAATAAAAAAAGTGTTAACTTTAACACTTTACTGTGGCAGTCTTAATCAACCGATTTTTATTGCCTCTTTTTCATCAATTATTGCTATTTTGCAACAACGGTAATAAATTTAAACATGTTTAACTTACAGTATTTTGTGCAAAATTCAATTCTAAAATGTTTTGCTCTTCGATATTCTTCCAAAATGCATAGGTCCCAAGATACAAGTAAGAAACTTAGATAAAATAGGTACTCTTTAAATTTTTGCGGAACATTTTTGCAATTTTGAAAATGTTCCGGACCTCGCCCAGATTTAGAGATCTACACCTTTATTAAGTGAGTTGTACTAAAGGTAATCCAAAAAAAATTGCTTGCCCTCTCTCACATCCACATTAAAACAGATCCACCCTGATCTATAACTAAACTGATGCTACGCCACAAATTAAATCTACATACAACAGACCAATAACGATATTTGAGGCGTTACCTACGAGTAGCATACAGAGTGTATTCAAAAGCATTGGCACGAATGATACCGGTGAATCTTAATTTTACACAAATTATCTACAAATGCATGTGCACCTTTTCAACAGTTTTTCGAATTTTTCTGCCTTTTGGAGGTGGTTGAAATAGGCATAAGTTATTTTTTTACAACTTTTTTATTGAACGAAAATTGAATATTCAAAAATACGCATCACATAACCTGTTTTTTTTTAAATATTTACCAAGGAAGCACTCTCAAAACTCACAAAAGATCTAATCTAACAGAAATTAGCATGACAGACACCTATTTGAATATTTTTTATTTGCAAGTTGTAAGCGAGTGATAATGAATTTAATTTTTTTGTTAATAAACGGTTAATTTTAAAGCAAAAAGGTAAGAAAGTAAAAGTTTTAAAACAAACTAAGCTATCTGATAAGTATTTTTGAATATTCAATTTTTGTCAACATAAAAGTTGTAGCAAAAAATAACTGGATGTTTATTTCAATCTCCTCCAAGGGACATAAATTTCCGAGAAATTGTTGAAAAGTTGCAGATGCAATAATAGAAAATTTGTGTAAAATTTCATTATACCTTTTTTGGTTTTCAAATTACAGCCCCTGTTCCATATTTTTCTGGAAACAGAGAGGCTGTATCGCCTAAGGTCTGAACATTTTACCAAGTTCATTTTTATGTAAAACGTGTTCTTTTTACATTAGTGGAAAAAATTAAGGGATAAAAAAAATTTAAATTTTCCGTGATTTTTCACATGGCTGTATCTTTGATAAAAATGGTCGTATTGGAGTAAAAAAAAAGCAATTTGAAGCTTGAAGATTCTAATTTTTGGAGCTTGCAAAAAAAAAAATTTCAAGTAACACGTATCGCGCAATCTTAATGAATATCATGAAAAAAAAAAATTTCGAAATTTTTTTCGATCTTATTTTTGGTGTACGGACTTGAAAAAAATAAATTTTTCTAACTTAACCACCTTATGGATTAGATAGGTTGTTCATTTAGCTTCAATTTCTTTTTTTTTTGGTCTCGATACTTTGAATGAAAATGGATCATTTTCCTTTGTTCATCGATATCTCAGAAACCAATGGTTGCACAGAAAGTCGACGATGGGTTTCAGAAACTTGAATGAATTCTCTACAAGGTCCTGGCATGGTTTTTTAGAAAAAAAAATTTATCCTTAACCTGACTGAAAAATCGTAAAAATAGGACTTTTAGGGGTCTTCTAGAAAATCACGTGCCACATTGAGAATATTTTCTAACTTAACCACCTTATGGATTAGATAGGTTGTTCATTTAGCTTCAATTTCTTTTTTTTTTTTGGTCTCGATACGACCATTTCTCGCTGAGCTATCGGACTTTGAATGAAAATGGATCATTTTCTCTTTGTTCATCGATATCTCAGAAACCAATGGTAGCACAGAAAATCGACGGTGGGTTTCAGAAACTTGAATGAATTCTCTACAAGGACTTGGCACGGTTTTTTAGAAAAAACATTTTTTATTCTTAACATGACTGAAAAATCGTAAAAAATAGGTCTTTAGGGGTCTTCTAGAAAATCACGTGCCACATTGAGCCGTTTTTTGAGCACAAGCAGTTTTTTGTTTCATTCGATTGAATTTTTTGGAGGTTGTACGGTCGGATTTACGCTTCTTTTACACACGTGCGAAAAGCGTTTGAAATTATGTCAAATAAAATAAAAAAAATTTGAAATTTTTTTTAAACATTTTTTTGAAACTTTTTTCGTTGGATTCACTCCAGAAAATTTATCTCAGTAATCCCCAATTATTTTTTTTCCCATAATTTCAAACGCTTTCTGCAATATGAATGTAAAAAAAATCAGGAAAAAATTGTTTTTTTCATTTTTTTACAGATTATGAGCATTTAAAGGCAAAAAACGTGATCCTTTAATTTTTTAACAAATTCAATCGAATGAAACAAAAAAACGGCTTGATGGATCGAATTGAAACTCTGTAGAGCTTTTAGGGGTACAATGACCTGTAAAAAGCACACTTAACATTAATCATTTTCCCAATATTCTCAATGTGGCACGTGATTTTCTAGAAGACTCCTAAAAGTCCTATTTTTTACGATTTTTCAGTCATGTTAAGGATAATTTTTTTTTTTCTAAAAAGCCATGCCAGGACCTTATAGAGAATTCATTCAAGTTTCTGAAACCCACCGTCGATTTTCTGTACAACCATTGGTTTCTGAGATATCGATGAACAAAGAGAAAATGATCTATTTTAATTTAAAATCCGATAGCTCAGCGAGAAATGGTCGTATCGAGACCAAAAAAAAAAAGAAATTGAAGCTAAATGAACAACCTATCTAATCCATGAGGTTAACCATCTTATGGCAGTTGGAAAAATTTTTTTCAAGTCCGTACACCAAAAATAAGATTTATTTATTAAGATTGCGCGATACGTGTTACTTGAAATTTTTTTTTGCAAGATCCAAAAATTAGAAACTTCAAGCCTCAAATTGCTTTTTTTTTACTCCAATACGACCATTTTTATCAAAGATACAGCCATTTGAAAAATCGCCGAAAATTAAAAATTTTTTTTATCCCTTCATTTTTTCCACTAGTTTATCTGTGGATACTAAAGCACCTTTTGTGTTATTTCTTTTGAAAACACCCTCTAGAATGGTATTTTTCGCAACTGTATCATAAATGACATCAAAAGCAACAGTAAGAGAACAGTGTCCAGGTCTCTACCGCCTAACCATTAGCCTAAGATTAACATTAACAAGGTAGATCTCGCTATCGGTATTTCATCATCGGTAATACAACCGTGTAGATGTTAATAAACGACCGAAAAAAGCGTATCGGTGTAACATTGCCCTGGGATGGAAATAATTAAGCGTGTATAAATTCTCGGGCATTAGAATGAGGAACAAGCTGTGTGGTCCGCTAAAGCATATCGTTGCAATAATTTAGAATAGCTGTAGATCACACACACACACATACACACACTTGGTGTAAATCCGAGATAAACCATTATGAATAACTTGAGAGATTGCTGCGGATACATACATAGTTGCATTTAGAGGTACAGAGCGAACTGCTATGTGGCGTGTCAAGTGTGATGATGACAGTTGGACTCAAACGCGTTTAACACCGCTGGTATATTTATTAGCCCACTTACTATGTACAGGGTCGGACAAATTTCAAATTTTTGTAGTTTTTCCAACATTCCGAAAAAAAAAATAGAAAAAAATGGTCACGACACGCAATGTCACGAAATAGTAGAATGGCACAAACCGCATTTCGATATTTTGATTATCTTTGTCGTATTTCGTTACATTCCCTTGGCGTTTCGGAACATTCGCAGCCCACGTTTTGCGCCATGTTGTCTGTCTCTCACCATCATTATTACTAGGGCTGTCAGAGTGAACCGCGGGACATAGACGTACGCATCATGTTAAGCCTAATGGAAATAAGTAATGAATTAGTACAATTTATAACAATGTATTCAAAATGTACTCAAAACATCCGCGCGATAACAAAGGCAACAGTATACTAACGTGAAATGAACGTGAAAAGCATTCTGAGGTCTCGGTTTACCCGCTTGGCACGCCATTTAATTGCGGCTCTCTCTGACAGCCCTATTGATTACTTCGGAGATTACCTCTAATACATAGCTAAGTATCTTTGACGTGCCCTTATTGTTCTCGGACTAGGCTCTGTGGGGGCGGACCCACTGTAAGAACCTCTAGGCCCGCCCTGATATTCGTTTCGGTTCTTGTTGGTTCTAGAGTCGTACTTTAAATATCAAGATGGGCTATGAAAGTCTTAAAACCACAATTGCCCCTTAGGTCACACTTTATGAACTGGTCGCCCAATGGTTCTGTTATATTTGTTGTTACTCTGTATGCTCGCTCGAATAATACAGTAACTTGATTCTTGATTAACATTTGATTTATAGCCAAATTAAAAACAAATTGTTATATAACTACAGCTTATACCCTTGACTATATATACTCTGAAATGAACACACTGTATCTCAAGACACAACACCGAGAAATAGCATAGAAAATTTTCATGAAATTATAATGTAGAATAAAATAAAGACATAAATTACTTTTAAAGAAACATAAAAAGCTCATTTCATAGTTATTTCATATGAAACCTAAAACATTATCAGTCAAAATTTTAAATACGTTTTAAATGATAAGCATGTCAAGAAAATAAATTTTAGGTACGAAGGAGAAGCATGAAGGTAAAAGAAAATGCCACAAGAAGGGCCAATTTAGAGATTTTATGAGTAAATTAAAGTTAAATAATCTAGTACAAAAGAAAGTTCAAATATTATAACATCAGAAACACATAGGCTAGAAGTTTCTTATAAAAAATTTGTCATGCAAAATATCATATAAAAATTTCTTGTAAATTAGTATTAAGACGTATAAAATCTACTACGCAGTTATAAAATATAAATTACGCCGTAAGTTAATTAAAATCAAATTCATCGCAACATGCTGGAGAAATTGCGCAGTTAGAAAATGATAACAGGGATACGAGCAACCAATGGCGAAAGAACAAATCAGTGAATTTACCTGGTACCGGAAAAACAAAAAAACATCGAGAGAAGTCAACAAGCTGAGAGAGAGGCGGAAGGAGATTCTAGAGACTGGTGAGGGGTGCATGTTGTCCTGTGGCTCCCCAAACAACATCAAAAACACCAGGAAGCACTCTACACAGACCCAACAGCCATCCTCAACGCCCGAGAATAGCAGACAAACGACAACAATAAAGTGAGGTTATAGAGACGACCGCAAATTGCCAGGCAGAACGAAACCAAGTAAGTCCAGTTGCATAAGAGTTTTCTCCATGCCATAAAGTGTTGCAAATTCGAACTATAAAAGCTATTTGTGAAATACAAAACCCGTTTCAAACTATAAACAATGTCAGTGATTAAAATTTAAATTGACATTTTTGAACATTCTATAATTTAAGTATTAGTTTAATTTCAAATGTTCGTAGTATAAGTTGATTTGTTTTGAAAAACGTTTAAAATAATGATAATTGGTTAACCAAACATTTTCTCAATTATGATAGGTAGAATAAGGCATTTCTCAGACAATTATTCATGTAAAAGTATAAAAAAAAATATTCTAGTTTCTGTGTTCATAAAAATATTGTTCGAAATTGAAAGATAAATAAGTAATAAATGTCATCTTGTGTAAATATTTCCAATTTTGCTTTTATTCAATGTTTCTTACCCAAAATTAAATAGTAAAGGTTAATTAAAAGAGCATAGAACCGCCCCTATGAGGTAAGGACTCATGCTATTGATAAAATAAAGTGTTTTTTCTTGAGGGACAGTGTAGAAAATGAACATTCCTATCTACACTAATAAAATCCTATCTACACTGTGAACATTATTTATACAAAGTAAAGCTGCCGGAGGCGATGTTAGCAATGATAAGGTAAGAAAGTCTAATTCGTCTATATTTGTCAGTGTTATTATAAAATTTTCTTATCAGAACCTATGCTCAATGGAAAATTAGATATAAACACACCCAAATGACATTTTACATTATAAAAGGCGCCCAAACGGATATTTAATAATTATAAACACACAAAATTTACACACCATCACATATTACAACAACACACAACACCATTACTTACATTACATTACTAACAAAACAAAAAACAACACAATAAACAATAAAATATAATAACTCATAGTCAAAGCTTATACTAAATTCTCCTCAATATTGTCATATTACCCACATGTTTGGACAATAAAGCAATTATGATTTCTTAATGCACTTTTAGTTTACCATAAATTCTATCCGAGAAAATAAGTAATAAATTAGTATAATTTATAACAATGTATTCAAAATGTATTCAAAACATCCGCGCGATAACAAAAGCAACAGTATACTAACGTGAAATGAACGTGAAAAGCATTCTGAGGTCTCGGCTTCGCTCACCACGCCAACCTCAATGGACGTTTGAGGGTGTAGACGTCGCCGTCGGAGGCGAGGTAGGATCATGGAAATCTAGTCAACAATCTAATTGGTCTTTTTCCACTCTTGGTACACCTTCGGGATGACACGAATTTGGAGGCTTTCAATTGAGCCTAGTTTAACTAGTCTTTTTAGATTTGTCTCGTCTAGCACTAGTTTTTCTTCTAGGAGCCTGTGTACGCCTCCTGTACCTAAAGATTTGTAAGCTTTTAGGAGCTTATTCTATCCCTTGGGATCACCATATTATTGGACAATGCCTGGGTGGTTGAGACTTTGAACATATAGTCTAGAGCGAGAGCAGTACGCTTTCAAAAAGTTTTGAAATTTTTAACATACTTTCAATTTGTAAACATTTGGGATTTATTGTAAAATATTTATTTAGAATAAATGGATACTACACCTACTGGTCAGGTATCCGTCCCTGGTTACTGAACTGAATGGTACCAGGGTCGACGTTCGATCACGGTCCTTGACCAGAGGTCCTGTAGTGAAGTCTGCCTAAGATTTGACTTATGGCCTACTAGAATTTTGCATTTATGGATTGCAGTCGTCTGAAACGAGTGACAAACTTGTAGTCTGACGTGATTGTGTAGTTTTGTACTGCGGTTCCCCAGTTCAAATTTCGCATTTTTTAGAGAAGTTTTTATTTTCCGAGGTGAACTGAGGTGAATTTTCTATTTCTGCAGCGCGTCGTCGACAGCTGCTTTGGCGTTTTGTGCTGCAACTCTGGTGTTTGCGGGCGGCTGGGAGTTTCTTTGAGAACTTTGACGGGAATTTTGCAAACAGTTGAAAATATTATTTCCCGTGTCGAGCCTTCTGCTTCCAGTGGAGGAAAATTTGGCTCCCATCTGACATGAGTTTCTACTTTGTTCGGAATTAGCCATGCGTAGAGTGATCAAGACAGCTTCGTGGTTCCAACTGGAGAATTGAGTGAAAATTTTCGGGACTTGGAATACATTTTAAAGGATATAAGTCGATTTTCTATTTTAGCCATTTTTCTTGATGATCTTTTTTTGTGGAGATAAGTAGGTATTTTTGTAAAAAAAAATAAATTTTTCTGTATAGAACTCTGCCCTATGCTATTTTTCTATAACTCCCAATTTTTCAGTTATGAATATATTTTTCAACTTTTGAAACCTACATAAAATTTGAATATTCAGGGTGTTCCTAAATAAGTGTCGCAACGGAAAACTGTAAATTCCTCTTGAAAAGAGAAACATTTGTTTCCTCTTCCATTTTTCTCTCCGGGCTTTCGTTTTCGAGATACACGGTGTCAAAACTTTTTTTCAGATTTTTGTCAATATCTTAGGAACCGTTTGAACTACAGGACTGAGCTTTTGTACATGCATTACCACTATTAATAGCTACTTGTTGCAAATGTTGTTAAATTTCGTTAAAATTGTTAATTATTACTACCTATCTTTTGAATCACAAAAGATTTTCGAAACGTTAGCAAAATGTTTGTTTTTGTTCATAAATAGTTATTTTTGTATCTAGTGCGCGAAATGCTACTTTGGTGATCGAGAATTTAACTTTTTAACGAGGCGAAGCCGAGTTAAAAAATTATTCGAGACCACCAAAGTAGTTCGTGCACGAGATGCAAACAATATTTTTTCTACAAACAAAACACCAAAACCCCAATATCCCGAGCTGAACCTGAATTATCTGGTTTAGGAATAAATATTGGTTCGTGTACTGGTTGTACGATTAATGTTAATATTGTAAATAATAACTAAAGTTTTTAATTTAATAATTTAATAATTTTTAATTTAATTGTTATTCATTTAAAAATAAATAATAATTTGGAGTTTTGCTTCATTTTTTCAAAGATGGAAATACAAAACTCTTATTAATTTACATGCAGTGTGCGAAATACTTCGCACCCTAGTGCGCGAAGTATTTCGCGCACGGTGTCATGGTATCTAAGAATCCGAAAAAAAGTGTCACTTCGCGTATTGTTGTCAATGCGCAAACCTCGTCATTTTTTGACGTTTGTAGAAAAAAGTCATTTTTCTTGAAAAGTGTTGACTTTAGAGCAATGAACCAAAAGAACTCTTTTTGTGTAAAATTCATTTGGCGCTTCAGCATTTGCTGTCACATCTATGACAGAACCAACTCTTGGGATGGTATCCGACAAGATGGTTCCAAGGTTTCACTTCCACAAGCCATTTGAGACTCGAATAGAGGATCAAAGCAAGTGGGAGGAAAGGTTTAATACCCTGGAAAGGTGGAGCCTAGTATGGTTTACAGATGGCTCCAAAATGACCAGAGGGACGGGTGCAGGAATATATGGACTCAGACCCAGATGGAGTGCAAGCTACAGTCTGGGGGAGTTCCCTACTGTATTCCAAGCAGAAATCTTCGCAATAATGGCGTGTCTGGCAGAGAATGTACGTAGAGGTTATAGACGTAAACTCATATATATATTCTCTGATAGTCAAGCTGCAATTAAAGCTTTAGCCGCACACAAGGTAAGTTCAAAACTGGTGTGGGACTGTTTACAAATGCTGACTGAACTGGCCACCAACAATACAGTCAGACTGTGTTGGGTGCCAGGGCACAAAGGCATTTGTGGAAATGAGAAAGCGGATGAACTTGCGAGGAAGGGATCCGAGACAGTGTTCATTGGCCCGGAGCCCTTCTGTGGCACATCTCCCAGTGTGGTCAGGCGGGCTCTGGGCAAATGGACAGAGACAGAACATAGGAAATACTGGACTTCAAGGCCAGGACATAGCCATTCCAAGGAGCTTATGGAGTATCCTTCGAATGGAAGAGCGAATGAGTTACTGAGCTTGAATAGAATCCGGCTCAGGAGAGTGACAGGACTCATAACGGGACACTGTCACTTTAAGAAACATCTACATAGACTAAAGCTTGTAGACAGTCCGGTCTGCCGAGGATGTGAATCGGCGGATGAAACTTCTCTGCATATCCTGGGCGAGTGCCCGGGATTTGCACGTAGCAGAATGGCGCTCCTTGGGAGACCCTATTTGGAACCCAAGGAACTGAGAGAAGTGTCAGCAAGGAAGCTTTTAGACTTTGTAAAAAGGACAAATCTACTTGCTGAATAGGACTAGTAGTGGGACGCACAATAGGCCTAATTAGGCCGCAGTGCTATGGGACTTTTAAAGGACCAACCACTAGATGAAGAAGAAGAAGAAGCTATTAACAGTGGTAATGCGTGTACAAAAACTCAGTCCTGTAGTCCAAACGGTTCCTAAGATATTGGCAAAAAAATTTAAAAAAATGAAAGTTTTGACACCGTGTATCTCGAAAACGAAAACCCGGAGAGAAAAATGGAAGAGGACACTTAGGAACACCCTGTATACAAAAAAAATTTTTAAAGAACTAAACATTAAAAATCATTTATTCAATTATTTCCAAGTACACTGTGAACCTACTAGGAGAAAAATTTACTGTAACACTGCTTGTTCCTGGAAAGCCTTCAATTCTTCTCGAAAAGAAGAATATCGATGGAAACTTATGTCCTAATTTACAACTAAGAGAGGAAAGATTCAAAACCGGCAGTGCGGTTTTATACAGAAAAATGATTTAAGTCAGCATGGAATATAAACATTAAAACCTTGTTTGACAAAATCGGCTTCAGACTTGACCATACCAGTATTTTTCTGTAACATATTCGTCTTATACCTTTTGAACGAAGAGAAATATCGAAAAACTTGAAAATATTGAACATATAAATAAAATATATGAAATTGGAAAAAAAATCCATCACGCCACAATCACAACTCGTTTACCAAAATGGAAATTTAACTTAGGAACTCGTACCTTAAAAATTTGCTCTTGCTGTTTTCTATTTGCTCTTTCCGTTTTCTTCCAATAGCAGCCAAATATCAGTTACATTGTAAAAATATGAAATTTTGAAGCGGCAACGTCAGAAAATGTAATTCTTCGGCCCACCCTGTAACCGGGGGCACAACAAACACATTCAAAAGAAGTTCCCCATTCAAATTCACCGGTGTTGCTCGGAGAGACATACATACTAATGCCCGTCTGGCGCATATGATAACGTTGTTATATTTCATACAAATTACCGTACAAGCCTACATTTTGTACTTACATGTAGAGGCCGTCGTGGCCCGTCAATACCTCGCTTTTCCATGAATAAATTCATACGTACGGCTAGAGCGTGGGCCAGCATGCGAGCGCTCTGACAACCCTAGAGAATGCTCGCGCACCGCCCCGAGGTTTACGGGATACAAGATACAATATAATTCCACCCTCGCCGGGTTCGTTCTGCCTCTCCGCAGTGGCGTACCCGCAATGCGATCCAAGAGCTTGAACAAAAAAGTCTCCAGAATATTGTATTTTGGATATCACGGGGTAGTAAAACAGAAAAATACTTACTTAGGAACATATTTTAATGAAATATAGGTAACAAAAAGTGATGAATCTGTGGACTGGCCACGCAGTTTTCCAGATTTGCGCCCCCTGGAGTTTTCCTGCAATCCGTCGGAAGAGGAAAGTTTATAATTAACTAAAAAACTTTTAAAGAATTTTCTTATCAAGTCCCATCATGGATGTGTGATTATTAAATATCATATTCTAACTGATCTAGTGAATACCAATTAACGCATTTGTTTAGTTGTCAATAGACTATTTACCTGCCATAGCTAGGCATTTTTGCCCTGCCCTTGTTGTTCTCGGACTAGGCTCTGTGGGGGGCGGACCCACTGTAAGAACCCCTAGGCCTGCCCTGATATTTGTTTCGGTTCTTGTTGGTTCTATAGTCGTACTTTAAATATCTAGATGGGCTGTGAAAGTCTTAGAACCACAATTGCCCCTTACGTCACAATCAACTAGTCGTTCTATGGTTCTGTTGTATTTGTTGTTACTCCCCATGCTCACTCGAATAAGTAATCAGTAACTTGATTTTTGAGTAACATTTGATTTATAGCCAAATTAAAAAGAAATTGTCATATTACTACAGCTTATACTAAATTCCTCAATACTGTCATATTACCCACATGTTTGGACAATAAAGCAATTATGATTTCTTACTGCACTTTTAGATTACCATAAATTCTATCCTCTAATTGTCTTTATGTCGTATGATTGTAGGTCTTCTATTCCCTTCATGTTTGAATAATAAAGTAATTGGATTCTTCTTCTAAAAGTTTACAATATTGTATGTAATCTTTATATTCAGAAACGCTTAAAAGAAACTGCCATATTACTCCAGTTTACGTCAAATTCCACCCACAGGATTATTTTTTATTTTAACATTATTATTGTTGTCATCTCCGCTACAGCAATTTGATTCTTTATTAAATTTTCTGTTTGCAGTCACATTAAAACCGATAAATTGCCATATTACCCCGATGTGCAGTAAACTTCGCTCAGAGATTGCTGATTTTATATTCCCAGTTTTATTCTGGTTATAACTCATATTAAGCATATGTTTGAATAATAAAACAATACACTGTTATCTTAATCTTTTGTATATAGTCGAGTATTTGTGGCTTTCATATTACCCCCGGGCTTGATTAATAAAGCAGTTTGATTATTCTAAAAGTCTAGGATAATCTCAAAGTAATTGTCATATTCCTCAATTTACGCCAAATTCCAATTCCATAATAGAAATTATATTTTGTCATATTCCCAAGACATTTCTTGCTGCAGGTAAAGGTGGATTACATATTGTAGATTCGTAAAAGTCCAAGACAGGTACTACTTAACTATATTACACCAAATTCTACCCACTGATAACTTTTTTCCCACATGATTGCTGTTGTAATTTATTTACAACAGCAGCTAATGCTATCATGACCTCATTAAAAAGAAATTGCCATATTACTCCAGTTTACGACAAATTCCACCCATTCATAAGAAATATATTCTGCATATTCCCCAAATTCGATGTCATATTACCCACATGTTTAGAAAATATGACAATTCTTTTTTTGATGGTATAAATTACGCATCGTTGTTACTTAAAATTCTAAGGCAGATATTGCAATGCATTGTTGTGACTTAGTCATATTATAGTCAGTGTCAAATTAGAAACATAACATATTACACTAAATCTTATCCACTGATTGCTTCTTAATCTGATATGATTGCTAGTTTAATTTTATCCTCATGTCTGAATAACAAAGAAATTTTGTTCTTCATCTATTGCAATTATAGCCTCGGTAAAAAATTTTCATATTACCCCAGTTTACAAGAAATCCGAAGTCATATTTTGCATATTCCCCAAATTATATGTCATATTACCCCAAGCTTGGATAATATGACAAGTTTTTGTTGATAGTAGAGGTGAATTACATTGCAGATGTCTAAAATATTGTCACCGTTATTGTCTCTCTAAAAAATTGTCACATTACCCCTGTTTACAAGAAATCCGAAGTCATATTTTGTATGTACAGAATTTCTGGTATTTTATACTAAATTGTACATGTGGCAACTCTGCTCTCTACTCCTCCCCTCAAAAGAGAACCGTCCTTTGTTAGATAGATCAACACGAACTTTTGTATCTGATGATTGAGCGTGGACGAGCACAGTATTTTATAACCTTTGTAACATTTTTACATTGTATATTCCCTAAATTGTATGACATATTACCCCAAGCTTGGGAAATATGACAATTTTTTGTTGATAGTAGAGGTGAATTACATTGCAGATATTTAAAATGTTGTCACTGTTATTGTCTCTCTCAAAAATTGTCATATTACCCCCGTTTACAAGAAATCCAAAGTCATATTTTGCATATTCCCTAAATTATATGTCATATTACCCCAAGCTTGGGAAATATGACAATTTTTTGTTGATGGTAGAGGTGAATTACATTGCAGATATCTAAAATTTTGTCACTGTTATTGTCCCTCTCAAAAATTGTCATATCACTCCAGTTTATGAGAAATCCGAAATCACATTTTGCATATTCCCCAAATTATATGTCATATTACCAAGCTTGGGAAATATGGAAATTTTTTGTTGGTGGTAGAGGTGAATTACATTGCAGATATCTAAAATGTTGTCACTGTTATTGTCTCTCTCAAAAATTGTCATATTACCCCCGTTTACAAGAAATCCAAAGTCATATTTTGCATATTACCCAAATTATATGTCATATTACCCCAAGCTTGGAAAATATGACAATTTTTTGTTGATGGTAAAGGTGAATTACATTGCATATATCTAAAATGTTGTCACTGTTATTGTCTCTCAAAAATTGTCATATTACCCCAGTTCACAAGAAATCCGAAGTCATATTTTGCATATTCCCCAAATTATGTGTCATATTACCCCAAGCTTGGGAAATATTACCATTTTCTGTTGATGGTAGAGGTGAATTACATTGCAGATATCTAAAATGTTGTCACTGTTATTGTCTCTCAAAAACCCCAGTTTACAAGAAATCCGAAGTCATATTTTGCATATTATCCAAATTATATGTCATATTACCCCAAGCTTGGAAAATATGACAATTTTTTGTTGATGGTAAAGGTGAATTACATTGCAGATATCTAAAATGTTGTCACTGTTATTGTCTCTCTCAAAAACCACAGTTTACAAGAAATCCGAAGTCATATTTTGCATATTCCCCATATTTATGCCATATTACCCCAAGCTCAGGAAATATGACAATTTTTTGTTGATGGTAGAGGTGAATTACATTGCAGATATCTAAAATGTTGACACTGTTATTGTCTCTCTCGAAAATTGTCATATTACCCCGGCCTATTTCCAATCACGCTAATCATCTGTAATCTAAATTCTACCACTCACAGCTTAAGATACTGAATGGACGCTATCACATTCTCATTATCGTCCAACCTGCGACAAGAGACATTCGAGTGCAATTCCGGAAGTCTCCCTTATCCAGAGTTAAAGACAATACCACACATGCCCATTTACCCAATCGAAAAATACGCCTGCCTGAATTACGGCGATAACGCGACAACGGCCTCTGCCTCACACGCGCACACAAGCCCGACGCTTTGGGAGATCAGAGAGCGCCGACCAGGAATGCCTTTGTGGCGCGGAGTGGTAAAAGTCCCGCGGGTTTTTCGAAACACACCGCGAGATAGTCACAATGACGTTATTAACATAAGTATGCGCGCGCGGCGGTACAGCACTCAGGGCGTGCCTCGCCCTGTGTGACTGACACTTGTAATTAAAATAAATATCTCAGTCCACCGTGTTGGTTCCCGCTCCCCAGTGGCTCCGCGTCAGGATAACTGACCGCTACCCACGACCGGGGCCCTCTGGTGTGACCCAAGGAAGTGTTACGTGCGCTGTTCTCATGAAATGGTGTTTTCTACATAGAAAACGCTTTAAAAATTAAAATATGTACTGTTTATGGCGGTTATGCCCGCACAACTAAATGCGGGGATGACAAAGATTTTTGTTTTATACAGGGTGTCCGGTAAGTACCTCCTAATCTCTCGGGAGTGTATAGGGGAGGTCAAAATAAAACTAGTCCTTCCTATAATTTTTTTCCTAATGTGCCCCCTAACGGAGTTATGGGGGTCAAAGGGGTACCTAGAAATTAACGTTTAGGGTTATAACTTTGAAACCACCCTGTATATTTTAATAAAATTTTCGTACGTTGTATTACACATGGAGCTCTACGATTTGATGCTAAAATCAACTTTTTGCTATTATCAGGTGTCCAGAAACGGACTGGCCCTATCACAATTTTTCTCAAAATTTTGACAGAAGTAATTTTATCAAACTGAAAATATTATTATTAGATACTCTGAAGGTTTTTCTTTAAAAATGGTACTCTTTATTTATTTCGAAAAAATGAACGGTTTGCGAGATAAATCGGTTTTGAAAAAAATTGGTAACAAATACAACAACAATTAAAATTTATTTTTTTACAATAAAATCATTCCCGCTAGTGCCAGCCTACAGATTCACCATAAACATTTACTGGTGGTGAATTAAGGGAATGAATAATGCCGTTTCTTGTAAAATCAACATCTATGACCAAAATACATCTACAAATTATTATTGCTCTTGTCTCCATGGAGTTCTTTTCTATTGTTTTCGTTGTTAGACCCTGTTGATTTTAAAGTACTTGTCAAAGGCGCGTGACAGAATAAAAATTCAATTTTATTGTGGTATTCGTTTTAAGCCGTTAGAAATAACATTTAAAAATGGAAGAATATTCCTGTGCAGAATATGCTGATATGCACCTAATTTATGGGGAAGCATTATGCAACTCCGTGGAGGCAAGAAGACTTTATGAGGAAAGGTTTCCGGGTCGACATTTGCCGAGTCCAAAAACTTTTGAAAGAGTTGATCGTAGTTTAAGAGAAACAGGTAAAAAAAAATAGTGAAAAACGTTAGTGAAACTAATTTCTTCCGAATCCTTTATTTAGGAAGCTTTTTGCCACGCCGTGGTGGAGCAGGAGCCCCGAGGAGAGTACGAGACCCTCATGTAGAGGAACAAATATTGGAAGACGTTGCTAATAATCCTTCAAATAGCATAAGGAAGCTTGCGGCGCAAAACAATGTTACAAAATGGGCTGTACATGAAACTCTGAAAGAACAATTGCTTTACCCGTACCACATCCAAAAAGTACATGCTATGTCTCCAGATGATTATCCAAAAAGACTTCAATACGCCAATTGGTTTTTACAGCATCATATTCGGAATCATAATTTTGGTACATCTATTTTGTTCACCGATGAAGCAGGTTTTACAAGAGACGGCATAATTAATTCGCATAATCTACATGTCTGGGATGAAGAAAACCCTCACGCTTTAGTTCAAACTCGCTACCAACAAAGGTTTATGGTGAATGTGTGGGCTGGCATTATCGGGAATCATTTGATTGGTCCATTTATTCTGGAGCAAAGACTTAATGGTGCTCTTTATTTGCAATTTTTAGAGGAAAATCTAAATATTTTGTTAGAAGAAGTGCCCCTTCAAATAAGAACTGAAATGTGGTACATGCATGACGGTGCACCACCCCACTTTGATCGTTTAGTACGTCAACATCTGACGAATGTTTTTGGTGATCGATGGATAGGTCGAGGCGGACCTGTATTATGGCCACCTAGGTCGCCCGACCTAAACCCATTAGACTTTTTTCTGTGGGGTCATTTAAAAAATAACGTTTATTCAACACCCGTAAATAGTAGAGAGGAACTTCTGCTGAGGCTAACACAGAACTGTGACCATCTCCGCAATAATCACGGAATATTATTTCAAGTGCACCGGGAAAACATTCGTAGGATTAGAAAGTGCATTGAAGTACGGGGTGCTCATTTTGAACATCTACCGAAGTAACATTTAGGTACCTTTGTTCATTGTTGAATGTTCTTTGTTGCATGTCTTGTAAGTAAGTTATTTTTCAAATGTTATTTTTAATTGGTCACTACTTGCTCATAAAGTATAGCCAACCCGTTCAAAGATTTCTGGACTTGATAAAGTTAAAGAAATTAAATGCATGAAATAATATGTAAAAAAAATAAATTTTAATTGTTGTTTTTGTTACCAATTTTTTTCAAAACCGATTTATCTCGCAAACCGTTCATTTTTTCGAAATAAATAAAGAGTACCATTTTTAAAGAAAAACCTTCAGAGTATCTAATAATAATATTTTCAGTTTGATAAAATTACTTCTGTCAAAATTTTGAGAAAAATTGTGATAGGGCCAGTCCGTTTCTGGACACCTGATAATAGCAAAAAGTTGATTTTAGCATCAAATCGTAGAGCTCCATGTGTAATACAACGTACGAAAATTTTATTAAAATATACAGGGTGGTTTCAAAGTTATAACCCTAAACGTTAATTTCTAGATACCCCTTTGACCCCCCATAACTCCGGTAGGGGGCACATTAGGAAAAAAAATTATAGGAAGGACTAGTTTTATTTTGACCTCCCCTATACACTCCCGAGAGATTAGGAGGTACTTACCGGACACCCTGTATACAACAGTTGATACATGGTGGTTCCAAACCTTTTTACTAGTATTAATAATCGCCTAAAATTAATAATAGTCACAATAGTTAAAACTTGTTGAAAACCTCTAAAATCATCCCCAACTTACAAGCTACATAAAAAGGAGTGAATAGTTATGGCCGTAAATGTCGCGTTGTCCAGGTTCTTTGTCCCGTTTTTGCAGTAAACAGAAAAATTACTAGTTCAATTCTAGGTAATTCGTTCTATTTTAGTTTGAATTACAGAAACGACCGTCTTTTATTGTAAAAATTATTAATGAACAAAATGTTTAAAAGTTCTTTTTTTTCTTACTGTAACTATGTTTTCATTTTGTGAAAAAACAAGAAGCAATAAGTTAATGGACATGGTGGAACGTATGGAAAGGCTGATGAAAACTACATATAGGTTCTAAAAATGTTTTTCTCGTATCAATGAGAAGTTGATTTCTGCAAAACTAAGAAAATCACTTAAAATTTTAATGAGTTTTCCTTTTCCTTTCCTTAGTCGTGTTGAAACAGAAACAAAAATTCTGTAGTTATTGAAAACAATTTTGTAATATTTTCTTTACTACTGACAATGGCACTAAACTATGAAAGATACATAAAAAATGATAGACAACAAAAATGTAGCTTTTTTTCAACAAATATTTTGCTTTTTTTTATTCCTATAGCATAAAAAATAAAGGAGATATCGCCGCCTGAAGTATTAATTTTAGTGAAAAAACGACCTGTCTCGAGCCCTTCGATCCTTTCCCTTTAAAAATCGAAGGACTTAAAAGGTTTTATATGCAAACGATCTTGCAACTCTTGAAATTATTTTTAAAATGCTTTTTTGTAGGACATTATAGCTTCAAAACTAACCGAGTTATGGTAAAAAAAACAATGACATTTTTTCGGAGCAAAATAGGCTTTCTCATTTTTGGAGCAAAATGTTAGGATTCAAGTGTGTGTCAGCGTGTACAAAAGTTTATATGCAGCGTAGCAATTTTTTTTATGATTGATTATATTTAAAAATCGATTATAATAAAAATATTTTACATTAATATTGGTAAAAGGGTAGTTTATAACAGTTGAAAATGGCAAAAGTAAAATATTCTTTCATAAACAATATAAGGGAATTTTTATTTTAAATTATTGCACAATTATAATATTCCAAGTAGGGTTTCTGGTCGAGACTTCTCGAAGCGAGAATTCCCATGATTTATTTATTTTAAGTTTTTAAGGCTTTAGTTTACTTTGATGATTCTCATTTTTTTAATGTATAGGGTGATTCAATATATTTTGACCCCCCTTTAACTTTTTTGTTTTAAGAATTATAAAAAAATGTGAAATACAAAAGTTGCACGATTTTTTATGAAGTTTTCGAAAATGATAGTAGAAAAACAAATGAAGTTCAAATAAAATGGCCGCGGATGGTAACTTTGTTAATTTAAATGGAACACCCTGTATATTTTTACATGTTTGGATAGAACGTTTCTTGTCGAGCATAGTCATATAGGGTTTGTTGGGTCCATCTCTAATAATAGGCGAGATAATATTAAAAAACGAGATGATGTTTTTTTTTTATTAAGAAAATAAGACATCTTGTAATAATTGTTAGACCTCTTTCAGGCATTTCTGCCTTTTTTTCAATTACGTAAGGATTTAGATTTAGTTGTAATATATTTTGACATATCGGACATTGATATAGTCCAAAATGCGTATAGGTATTTTAAGTAAATCTCACTAATTAGACCAATTACTCATGGACAATCTTATATATGGTAGGTCGTGTCAGTGACAGATAGTAATGACTTGATAACATTGTTATTGTTTGACAGTTTGTATTAGTATTTAATTAAAATGGGTTACACAGAAGTAGAAAATTGAAATATTATTAGGAATTAAAATAAACTATGGAGAATATCTTAACTACTCTATCTTAATTCCTATAATATTTAAATTTTCTACTTCTGTGTAACCCATTTTAAATAAATAATAATACAAACTGTCAAACAATAACAATATTGTCATAATATTACCTGTCACTGTCACGGCCTACCATATAACATTGTCCATGAGTAAATAAGCCCCTCACGGACTAATTAGTGCGATTTAGTTAAAATACTTATACCCATTTTGGACTATATCAATGTTCGTATGTCAAAATATATTGCAAATAAATCTAAATCCTTACGTAATTGGAAAAAGGCAGAAATGCCCGAAAAACGTCCAACAATTACAGAATATTTTATTTTCTTAATAAAAAACGTTCTTTTCGTTTTTTAATATTATCTCGCTTATTGTTAGAGATGCACCGAACAAACAATATATGACTGTGCTCGACAGGGAACGTTCTATCCAAATGTGTAAAAATATACAGGGTGTTCCATTTAAATTAACAAACTTAACATCCCCGGCCATTTTGTTTGAACTTCATATTCGAAAATTTCATAAAAAATCGTGCAACTTTTGTATTTCACATTTTTTATAATTCTTAAAACCAAAAATTTAAAGGAGGGTCAAAATATAGTGAATCACCCTGTACCTAGTTATAAGTATTTAGTTCCTGTTCCTTTAGTTGATTATTTTATTTTTGTTTTGTTAATTAAAAGATTATGATTATAAGTGATAAATTAATAGGAAGAACGCTTCTGTATCTTTAAATTAAACCTTGTTTTTATTTTCGGTTAAATTCCTTATTTACTATTTATTTAATTAAAAGACTGCATGATTAATATGATTAATGATTATTAATAATTATTATTGGAAGAAAACTACGATTCAAAAACATTGAAATAAACATACGTATATTGAAAGTGTTTAATAAAAAAACAAGTTAAAGGTTTTTAAGAAGAAACTCAGTTTAATTTAGTTTTGTTAGAAGTAGAAACATAAGTAATTAATAAAAATACTGAATAAATAATAAATGCTAATGTTGATTGTTAAGTATAATAGCATGTTTATATTTCGCATTGCAATACCAAAATTATGACTTTTTTGAGTTTTAGACATTTCTCGAGAATTCGAGAATTCCCGGGAGTTCCTAGTCGGGAATTCTCGAGACCCGAGAAAAAAAGTAGGCCGAGAAATCAGAAACCCTAATTCCAAGATTTAAAACGTAATTTTTTATCATTTTTTTAGCACAGGGGTGATTTATAAGGGTTGAAAAGGGTTATTATAAAAATTAAATATCGCTTAATTCTTCAAAAGTCAAGAAATAGCAGTTTTTGTTACACGTAAAATGATGAAACCAAACCTTTTGTGGTGAATTTTTTAAAGGTAAGTAGAATGCATTAATAATGAGTATTTTTAAAAATAATAAAATTGTTAAAACTTAGTGAAACCTCTGGAATCGTTGCAAAATGAAGTTAATAATACCGGCTGTAGATGGCGCGCCGTCCTTTTTTCCACTCCAGAGAAATTGCTAATTTAATTTTAGGGTGTCATCAGTTTTACTTCAGTTTTCATGACTGAACCGTGTGTCTTTTATTGTTTTAAGTTTCAAGCAAAATTATTACTGAGGAAATGTTTAGACGAAGTCATTTATTTCCCTGGATTTTTTTCATTTAACTGTTTTCCTTTTGTAAAAAGTCGTTCATTTGGCGTCGATCAATTCACTTAACAATTAATTAATTGACATTGTGGTAACTAATGGAGCCTCTGATGAAAACTATGACTAAACTACATACATACTTTTATATACAGCAGATTGCGTAAACGTTTGTAAACAGAGCAGGCTGAGTTATCTATGGAATCAGCAGTTCCAAAAATGTTTTTTCGAATTATTGTCATCAACAAGTATTAAAAAAATATATATCCTATTTGCAAACAATATTTCTGCCAGTTGAGTTTTGTGCTTTCCAAATATGGTCCCCAAGATTCTATGTTTTCAGATTTAAGAACCCTGTATATGAAATATTATTGTTCAGGTACCTACTTAATAACTTTCTGACAAGGGCAGTTCAGTTACGAGAAATGAAACCAGATCAGGGACCGCTGAAAAAAATGCCTCAACGCAGAAATTAACGGACTGATAATCGGCGTAATGGCTAGCGAGCAGCAGATTGCGTATACTATCCAGATCACATAAGAATGGTCCAATAACGTTATATAAATTATGAACTACACGTTTCGTCTCTATTACCATTAAATTGATCTAGCCGGCATGCTTTGCCGGCCTGCCTATGATGCACGTTCGACGTTCTACTCTACAATGTTAATGTTACTGTTGCGGATCTACCAGTATAGGACTGGCCCAATACTTGAACAAAAATTACACAGTTCTATCACAAAATAAAATTTCATGCATCTGCCAAATTTGATGTCCAAACAACTAAATAAAGCAGTTTGAAACAATTAACAAGGTTAAATGAATATAGCGCAATTATCAGCATTTTGAAGAGTAAATGATATCTATTTATTCGAAGTATTTTTCCTGTTATTTTGCTGGTTCTACTAGGCTAAATAATGTTTAATTGGTGATAATCCAGTAAACAACTACTCTGCGGACAAATATCCTGACCAGGATTAAATTATACTCGCAATGTTTAATAAATACCTGATGAGAAATAATATATTTGAAACCGGTATGTGTGTGGTGGTTCTGCTGACGAATAATCTTAGCTGTTTACTAGGTAATGCGAATATAATTCAACGCTGGTCGAGACTTTAGTCCGCAGAGTAGTTGTTTCCGGCAATACCATTACCGATATACCATTTCTATTTAAATCAAAATAAAAAAATTATTATTACAAATCGAGCACTAGTCTACTATGAACTGTAAAAATTACACTTAAATTTAATCCTGCAGTCTGAAATTTTATAAGTGCGACTATCATGCATTAAATTCGTAATTTTTCGTTCATTTAGCCGCAGTATTTTTATGGTCTTCAAACCATTTAAAACACTTTGTGGAATGGCATTTGTTCTGAGTAAATAAATTAAATGGCACCAAAAATAAAAGTCAAGTAGATTATACTCTGTAGATTGAGGTAGCCAAGTTGCTTGGCTACGTTTATCTATTGATTGTAAATAACTCTTTTAATTCTGAAATCAAAATGCCGCTTAAAAGAAAAGTTAACACTCGCATCTCGATAGAATTCCATTATGTTATCTTTGTAAACAAATGAGTTACAGAACAAAATAGAGAACGTGCTTTCCAGCTTTTTTATTATATTTCACTAGCTGAAATATCATACTTAACTTCAGGAAAAGTTTCAGCAAAATACGACACAACTTTTTTGTAATGTGAGAAACTGTATTTCTAATAGTTTAAGAAATAACTGTGACAGCTTGTTCTAACCCTTACACACATATATTTGAAAATAATAAAAAATAACATGTATTTGCTTCTAATGGAGATCATAATTATGTTTATATATTTACGAACTAGGATCCATTATATGTTTAATACTGTAATTAATTTAACAGTGATTGAAAACAGTAAAGATAATTAGTATGATAAAATAAAAATTATAAAGGAACATAATACATTAAAAGAACAATTAAAATACAATTAAGAATTACATAAGAAAATATAACCTTGATGAGCTTGTCACAATTTGGTATATGCATAGAATAAGAACTTAAAATCTGGATAGTAAAATCATCAACATTAAAGCATATACATATAATTAATAGTACTACATTTACTTTCAATATAAATACTTTAATACTTTGGAGTTGATGTTAAAAAAAATGAGATATAGAGAGGAATAGCCAAAGTATGTCTTTCATGGATTGAATGGAATCTGATGGAATATGGTATCTGTGTTCCACCTTGCTTTTCTGCCTTTAAAAAAGGTATGGCATTTGAGATAATTAACATTCAAATTATTTACAAACAATAAAAATTTACAATGGGAAAAGCGCTCATGAATATCGTTTGGAAGGAGGCCCTAAATGGGATCCTTGAGGCACACCTTCTATCTCTGCGATTTTATTGGGCACGAAATGTCCGAACCTAGCCATATGATGTCTTCAGCGAATTTAATTTTGTAGATTGTTTAAATGTGAATAAATGTAATTCATCAATAAAATCAGTTAAATGAGAGAAAATTTAAAAGATAACGTTCCATTAAAAAAAATCCATTTTAATTTTTTTGTAATTTGATGTTTGATTTGATTGAAAAATGAAGATATTCGGAAAAACTTGTAATTGTGCTTACTTGTTTGGAAGCACTGATTTAGGTAACCCCTGGAATAAAGTCCATCACGAGGGGTACAGTCTGTACGATATTTATGAAAACTCCTGCATCACTTTCTTGGAATTAACCGCATTCGACACCCGAGGAAGAAAGATATGGAGAAAAATTTCAAGGCATGCCTCTGCCGCTGTAAATCGTTACATTAGTTTCGATAACAGAACTTTTCTTAAAACTTATTCTTTTCTTGGAATTCTACCGCAACAAATATTGTACGGACTGTATATCAGAATGGAATTCCAACGATTATGTACATTTGACTTTAGTTAGCACCTTTGCATTTGTATCAAACCTACCGTTCTAATAAAACGCCATTTGTGGTTTATAATGGATATCGGTAATTCTTTAGCCACTTCTGATGTACCTCAAGGTTCAAATTAGGTCCCGCTACTATTTTCAATGTTTACAGATGATTGATGTTCTGCTGTTGATTATGATTACTTGCTCTTTCCTGATGATCTTAAACTCTTTTCTAAAGTTTCCGCCGGCGATAATATTCAAAATCAAGAGATAAAAATTAGATAGTGGTGTCTAGAAAATAATCTGTATAAGAACGCTTCTAAGTCAATACCTATACTAGGAAATGGTTTCCTATTTTGTATGATTAGACATAAGCTTCGCATATTACATTTTCAAATCATAAAATGCTAGGATTCCTTATTAGAAACTGTAGTAAATTTGAAAATATTACTGCCCTAACACTTTTCTTATGTCAGATCAAAATTTTGATATGGCAAAGAAAAGTTTGGGTTCCACTTTACACCACACATAAACCTGGTTTAGAAAAAATCCAAATAAAGTTTTTGGAGTTTCTTAGTTTGAAAATAAACATTGCGCTAACTTTGTACTTCACTTAAGCCGAGAAGAAAGAAGTGTTTTTTTCGTGACGTTAACTTTATCACAACTTTCGGTTTCAAAACCTGTTGACGTTATTTATTATAAAAAGTATTCTCTGAAGAGAACATGGTCTTGTCTTTGCAAATATATGTTGGACAAATCTGTAAACATACCTGTGGTGATATAACATTAGTTATTTAAATTTTATATTGCTTTTATTTTAATATATTTTTTAACACAATAATTACATTACATTCAACATATGTAATTATCTTGTAATTGTAGAAATCTGTTGGGGGCAATAATTGTATTATTAAACGGACAAATCTGCCGAGCCCGGCCCTGGTCCCGCCATCGCCATCATAATATTTTAGTCTATGCCTTAGAAATGTATCCGCTTTTTATAACTGACATGCATCCATAGACAGATTCTTAAATTGCAAAAAGGGAATGTCCACCGCGAGTCGAGGGGGGACGCAGCTGTGACAACGCCGTAAATCCCGTCCTCTCCTGCCATACTCTATTTGGATGCCTTTATGGGGAAAATATTAATCCTCCGAACCGTGCGGCGCAGAACTGGTCGGGTCTGTTTACAGATTGGTACTAGTTGAAGAGGATTTGTTACGGAGTCGCCTATACGTGGGGAAAAAAGTCGCGTCGCGAAGATGGCATTTGCCGGGATTTATGAAGTAGGGTACTAGAGGAACAATATGTGGTTGCGATAAAAAATAATTCAAAGGGCTTAAACTGTAAAAATGATTAAAAAAAACTTGATAATATTTTAGCAATAATAAAAATAAGCAACTGATTGATAGAAATGTGTTACGTCTTAATTTTTACTACTACTCCATGCTTACTAGCTCAAAGCAGATGCCTACTGCTAGCAGAGAGTGACCTACTAATTGCAATTCGACGGGATACGGCGAAATATACTCGAGTATACCAACACACATATTAACCTCACGCAAGAATTTTGAATCTTGTAAAAATGTCTGAGCATATTCCATTAAAAATAAAATATTTTAAATGAAACAATACCAATACCCCACACTATCAAAATTATCTTCTTTACCAAGTACCTGACTCTTGTTTTGTAAATAGTAATTAGATTACTACAAGTTCTGTTAATAATTATATTAACTCGTTCAATAGATCTCAAGGAAATGTCAAAAATTCGTTAGATAACACAGCCCCACAAAGAAAGGATCGGATCTGGTATTCAGACCCATGTATTTCCATGTATTTTTTCCGCTGAATCCGAATTTGCCTTCAGATTTAGCCCAACGGGTCTGAGTTTTCGGCAAATTAAAAAAGAGGTCAAAATTCACAAAATACGTCATTTACGATCGACGAAAGTTATTAAAAAATCAAATTATTCTACCAGCTCGCTAAACTCATGATTTTTCACTCGTTTAATTCCAATTTATCATCATAGAGTCAGACAAGCTTGGGCAATTTCATTCAAAAACAAAAAATAGATCAAAACGCCATTTTCATGGCATAATTCGTGTTGCAGAGTTCTGAATCCATCTTTTTATCCACCCACCCATTTATGAATTCATACATCTTTCTATCCAGTCGTTCATGCATGAATACGCATATTTATTCATCCACATGTACCACCTATAAAACCCACCCATCGATCCATCTACTTTTTGTACTAAGAGGTGAGATAGCAGCCTAGAAGATTGAGAATGCAATAAAACTTGTAGAAATACTCTACTTTCCATACAAAAGAAAACGATATATTGTTTAGAAAGTAGAGTATTCTACAAGTTTTATTGCATTCTCAATCGTCTAGGCTGTTATCTCATCTCTCAAAACAAAATATAGATGGATATATGTGCGGATGGGTGGGTTTATAAGTGGTACAGGTGGATGAATAAATATGCGTATTCATGCATGAGCGACTGAATAGAAAGATGAATGAATTCATAAATGGGTTAGTGAATAAAAAGATGGATCCAGAACTCTGCAACACGAATTATGCCATGAAAATGGTGTTTTTAAGCATTTTGATCTATTTTCTGTTTTTGAATGAAATTGGACCAGCTTGACTGACTATGATGATAAATTGAAATTAAGCGAGTGAAAAATCATACGTCTAGTAAGCTGGTAGAATAGTTTGATTTTTTATAACTTTCGACGATCGTAAATGACGTTTATTGTGAATTTTGACCTGTTTTTTGAATTTTCCCGAAAACTCGGACCCGTTAAAATACATGGAAATACATGGGTCTGAATACCAGATCCGATCCTTTTTTTATTTTTGTGGGGCTGTGTAACCTAACATTTATAACATATATATTTAGAATGAACTGAATAACATTACTTTGGATTTAGGAGGATTAATAGAAAGACAAATTTTGTTAGATAAATATAACAGAGAATTTAAATCATCAATAATTACCTGATTAGCCAGTAGGTATATTTTCTGTAAAAAAGTAATACAGCTGGACTACCATCAGGATAAAAGTGTGATTGACATTAAGACACGACATATTCAAATTGACAAGTGCAAACAGTAAAGAATAAAGGACTTCAAATGGATCCCTGTGGAGCTCAACAATGTGATAATTGAAGCCTTGATTACATAGCGCCATAAACCACTAGACCAGTGTAATATTGGTTCAGTGAATCCCAATCTAAACTCAGAATTTCCAACTCGATTCGTGTTTTGACCCTTTCAGACTGATTCGAATTCATGATCTGATTGTACCATAACAGCGTTGTCTCTGTTTAAATCTTATTTTAGCAATAGGTACCAATTTGTACAGTATCGTGGCTTTCGATGGTGTAAATTCCATCTATTTTCAAGAGTTCCGCAAGGGTCAATCCTAGGGCCACTGCTGTTTGTTATTTTTATTAATGATTTAACTGAATGCCTCGATGTCAACTATTTACTGTATGCGAACTACCTTGACAGATTACACAGTTGGTGTTCGTGTAATAATTTACCTCTGAATGTAAGCAAATGTAAAATTGTATCTGCAGTCGATGCAAAACTATTCTAGATTTTGATTATAAAATTGGTGAATCTTTTTTAAATAGAGTTAACGCAATTTACTGACCTTGATGTTACATTTGATACTAGATTATCATTTGACGAGCGCATTAGTGTAATGACCAAATTTGCATATAAGAGTTTAGGCCGATGGCTACAGTGGCACCTCTACATTCGGAAATATGGCAAGGTCTTGTAGCAATTTAATTAACTAGCCCGAGACTCTAAAACTAAGTCGACTGCTCAATGTGGAACATAAGGAAGAACTGCCTTTCCGAGATCTTTCCTGAATTCGACACCTCGCTTCGACACGCCCATTTCTTGGGGCCAGAAGTTTCTGTTCTTATCTTATTAGCGGGAACCCTGAATGTCGAGACGCTTTGGCATAACTATGCTATATTAATAATTACCTAATTGACTGGACTTACATTTATATACATGATTCTGTGACTAGGCTTACAAACAACCCTATACCGTCCTCTTGTGACTCCGCATAGCCATCTCATTTAATATATTCTTAATAGCTTGGAAAATCCGTCTAAAAACCAGCTATTTTACTTTCTTTTCCTCACAACATTCTAACAACTTATTCTTGGAATTCCTACGTTCTTTGGAATGCATTTCGCGTGTTATTACAAATATGGTTTTCTTTGTTCTGGCCCAAACTGCGCTGGCGCCTCCCGGACGCAACAGATGACTGTCACGTGGCTCCGACTATAAGTGAACTTGTTCAAAAAATATTGCTAAATTTCTCCGAAGGACAACGCCATACCTACTTGAGGGCCATTAACTTTGAGTTGACTGAAATATTTTACTTTTTGGTCCCTCCGTTCCGAGAACTAACAAATAAAATACCACGCGTCCCGGCTTTTGTTACAATATCCAGGAATGTATGAGGATGCATAACCAAAAAAAACTGAGGAGTAATTTCTCTAGGTCTGTAGTCCTGTTTTATTTTCGTAGTCCTTTAACCCTTGGCATACAAGCAGTCCTTGATCTCATTTGTGTTGCAAAGTTACCAGGGGTTTTTTCTCTTTATGACTAAAAAAATGGACAATGATTTAAAGTTTTTGGGAACAAAATCGTTCGAATAACAGACACAGGTATAAAATTGTTAATATTTCGATAGGTCTTCTAGATTTTGTGAGTAGTAAAAAAAGTGAAAAAACAAGTAAATTTGCTACTTATTTGCAATTTATCAACTTATCGTCACTTCTTTCGAGTCACTTTTTTGGTATTATCATCTTATATAGGTACCCTTCCCCGTCATAACGTGCAATAAAATGTCTACTAATAATTTTTTCAAGTTTTCAGGTTTTGTGATTTAATTCGACTGGGGTATACCTAAATAACCTATAAGCGAACTTTTCCTCTTATTTAGTGGATAGTGGATTTATTATTTAGTTATTACAGTGGTTGAAAATTTTAGATCTTTTCTGTTAGGCTTTAATTTTAGATCGCTGATTTCAACTGTCACTAAAGTAATCTAACTTTCCTCCAAATTTGTTCATTTTGTCACTATTCAATTCTAAACCTTGCGCCCTTGAATATCCGTAAGAAAAATTCGAACCACAGACAATAACGCAAACATTCACCCTTCCCCCATTTCCCTTCCTTCGCGGACGTGATTTTTCCACAAACCCAAACGACCGCGGCAATTTGCGGATGCCCACGTGTTCCACCAGACGTGAAAATTCCAGCGGAAAAAATCGCACGTCTCGCAATCTCCCGGGTTATGAACCGGCCCGCTCGGTTATCAATCAAGCCGGTGCATTTCCGTGTAGCTCTGGTCCGGAGAGCACTCTCCATTATCGTAATTAGATATAAATTGTCTGGTAATGCTCGGTTTCCGGTGAGGAAGCCGGGTAGCGTTATGTAACGTTACAACAACAACGCGAACCCGAGGCACGTGAGGCGCCGGTTGGGTCTCCAAATCGGTATGTTTGTGGGTTACAGTTTACATTAACTGTGCGGTTACGCAGATTAACTGATATGCGATTTAAGACACGAGAAGTTCGAAAAATTCGCTCATACCTGGACACCAGCGTCAAAATGGGACGTAATAGTCACAAATAAACTACAACATTTAGTATTCCTTAATCTAATATAGTTGTTTTTGTATCTAGAACGCGAAATGCTACTTTTGCGTTAAAGAATGGAAGTTATCCATTTGAGAACGCAAAAACGTTGATGCAAACCATATTTTTTCGCTGCAATGAAATAAGACAATTATTATGTTATATACAACAATTTAATTTATATGTGAAATCGTTTGAACCGTGTTTGAATCAAGACGGTTTTGGCACGGTGGCTATCATAACTATAGCAACCTAACAAACAATAAAAATTAGTTGTTTGAAAAAGTAGTGCCAGAATTATACAGGAAACTTCGAGGGCAGATATATCTCTTTAAAATAATATCTGTTTGCCTTATAAACATTGGTCTGGAACAGCCCCATTTTAGAGATACAGGTTGTTGAAGTTGTTAAAAAAAAATATTTTTTCTTTATATCTCAGGAATTTATTAACCGATTTCAATAAAATTATTATTATTACATATTGTATTATTGCCCTGTATATTGTAATTCATATTCTAAGGGTGTTTAATTCAAAATGAGTTCGGAAAGTGCAAAATAAATTGTAATCGTTCTGTTTATAATAGTTACCTACTGTTTTGTATTAAAATGTTATATTACTTAAAATGTACATTGTTTAATTAATGTAATCATAAATAAGTTTCTAAAAAATGACGAATTATTTTGACATTGGTTTTATGTTCCAGAACGAAAAAGACTGGTGTTCTAGAACATAAAAATATTTTGCAGTTAGGTGACAAAAAAAAACTCAATTTGTCAACTGAAAATTTAAGGAAAATGTCGACTCTAGATCACAGTTTTCGAAAAAAAGTTCGGCTTGTGCGCGAGCACTTGTAACATTTCATTATTACAAATGCCTATTTCCATCTGTGCTTAGGGTTACCAGATCTATTTCATGACAGACCCGGAGATATGACTCGTTAAAAAGGAAATCTGGGATACAAATCGTTGTTTTCGAAGAAATCGATGTCTAAAAAAAGGGCGCGGTCAGGAAATATCTACTACAGAGATCAGGAATCAGGAAATGTTTTTTCCGCAACAAAGAAAACCCGGAGAAATGACATGTTAACCCGGAGCCCGGAGATGTGCCATCAAAACCCGAAAACCCTATCTGTGCTTATTGTGTATGCAAAGAGAGACTACTAAGGCTGTATGATTTGACTTTTTGAATTCCCGCTCTGCTTCGGTCGCCAGCCGAGGCGTGTTAATGAGTGTCAAAGGCGTAAAACTGGGAAAGGCGTGTTATTTATTTCACATTTTTAGTTATTCCAACAAGTGTTGTTATAAATGGAATCGTGAGCGGATGTCACTGGCCAATCTGAAGCTAATCAGGGTAGTCGTAAACTACTGAATTTAACAGATAAAAAACGTTATATGATAAATAATGTGTATGAGAAAATCCGAGCATTAAACGAGGATGGAGTGGAAATATGCAGTTCTTAAAAAAAAATGTCTGTTAGAAGTGTTCACCTTTAAAAAATGGTAAAAGTGTAAAAAAGTAAAAAAGTAAAAACGTGAAACTTGTGACAGGAAAAAAATTGGAACTGACAATGACGTTAAAAATGGAAGATCCACTTTAAAAAAAATTCAATAACAAAAGACGAAAATTTACCTAGATTGTCCCGAAGAGTTTTAATATGTACTATGAGTGAAACGAATTTTCTTACTTAAAATGAAATTCAAAAAGTATGCTAATAGATAATCGAGATACAGGGTGTCTAATTTAAATATTTTTGATCGTTTCCTCGTGATACCTAAAAAAATAGCAAGTAATAATAAAACCAAATTGGGTACGTCTTTTGGTGACATAATGTTCTTCAAGAATTACCTACAAATGATCACTACTACTACCTATGCGTAGTAGACGGGTAATCTATGCCTCTTTTTTTAAACATGATTTCTACGCATGACTGTTTTTTAATTTTATGGCATTTATTCTAGCAGCTATCAGGTAAATTATTTGTAAAGCAATTTTAAAGGATATCATGTCGCCATAAGACACACCCAATTTGGTTTCAATAGCTCTTTTTAGAAAACGCGGAAAACAGATAAAAATATTTAAATTCGACACCCTGCATCTCGGTTAAGAAGCTATTTAAAAACCATGATCACATGCACTTTTTTCTTAAAAATCAAGTCAAGTTAAATCAAATGATAGATCAACTATTGAAGATAATTACCATGATTTAGTTGGCAATTTGTGGCCCACTGCATTTTAAAAACGATTTTTGGGAAAAATTACACAGGGCCTAAAATTGTGAAAATATTAAGTTCCGACTAAGACTACGAAAATAATTTATATGCAGACTCTGCTACATACCAGATAATTAGCTAATTTTGCATTTCCAAAGCCTATAAATGATACTAATTAAGGCAGATTCTTAATAAATCAACGTATGGAACAGCTAATCGACCATCTATTAAGCAACTAAAATATAAACTAGAAGAGTGAACCGAAAACGACTGAAGAAATCCACAGCAACATTTTTCTCGGTGTAGATCCGCGCTCCGGCAAGAATTTCCGTGGTAAATTCTAACCAACACAAAACGAGCTTACCTGCTAAAGGTCGCCAATAAACTCCCACAATGGCGTATCTTAACAATGTCGATTTTACGTAATATGAATATATATGTGTTTATTCATATCGGGCAATGATATACGGTCCCCGCGGTTCGCGCGAAACCGCGAACAAACATTCTAGTCTCAGAAGTAGGTCTGCGGGTATAAATTACGCCAAATATGGCGAGCCGTCGCATTCTCCGCTGGCAGTATTCTACCTTTGCTTTCGTCCTTTTACGTTTGTTCGAGAAACGAATCTGGCTACCGAGTTCGATTAAGTTTTAGTAGTTATATCGCCCGAAATTATTTATTTGATATATACTTTTTTTGCGATTTCCTAGTAAATCGATAATCTACTCTTTGCATAGTGACGACATCTACTATATTTTTACATTTTGATTAAAATACTTATGTGTGATAATAATTTCTTTACTCAATTTTTCGTGTACTGGAATTATAATATATTTTTAGGATCAAAATACTGATTCAAATATATTTACCGCGTATTTACCTCTACAGTCTGTTTGATTATAAAGGTCCCGAGCTATATCTCGGTTACACATTTTTGGATATCCTGTAAAGTAACATATTTTTAAATGGGGTTATTTTCTTTATACTTTTTAAATGGGATTGTATACATTTTTTGCACATTTTGATTGATTTTTTTATATTCTTTCCAAACATATAAAATTTGTATGGCTTTGCATAGCAAAATTTTTGAAAAAAAATTCGAAATTACACTTTTGACAGATGGCAGATTACTTCTGAATGTCGTTTGATGTTTCAAAACTGGTAACTAAGTTCACCATTTATTTACTTAATTTTGACTTGCTTTTGTTTATTTTAGGCGTAACTAAACGATGTTTTTCTTCAAGCGTATAATAATACTTATATTATATAGTGCAACACCTCCTTTAGAAGCAGCCTATTGTTTAACTAGTACAAATATTTATCATTTTTTAACTAGTAAAAAAATGTAACAATGTGTAGGTAAGTATCCTAGCAACGAATTAAAGATTCAAGAAGCTTTGACGTTTCATTAAGTGTCAGTTGAAATTTGATGTCGCGTCGGGTCGTTTTTAAAATGTCTGAAGAAATGCAGTGCACACCACCAGAATTACTGGAAATTGCAAATACATCAGTGGCAACACTTATACCAACAAAGTCGAGAAAAATTTATGAAAATGCTTATGATAAATTCATAAATTGGGCAAAAGAAAATAATGCACATATTTATTCAGAAAATGTGATGATAGCATATTTTACAAGATTATCCAGAACACTGAAAAGTTCAACTTTATGGGCGCAATATTCAATGGTAAAATCTAAATTAAACATAGAACACAATGTAAATATTGAGAAATATTCAAAATTAATTACATTTTTGAAACGACAAGGTGAAAATTATAAACCAAAAAAGTCGAAAGTTTTGTCTAAAAAAGAATTTGACGAATTCCTGAATAAAGCACCTGATGATAAATATTTAGCAACCAAGGTATGTACTTTTTAAATTATAGGTAGATATATATTTAACCTTTTTATATTTGTAATACAAAATTTTGTTATAATTTGTAAACTTCAAGTTATTTTATAGTATCCATTACGAGAATAATAAACAATTTTCGGAAATAAAGATAGCTCATTGGAAGAATGTTGTAAAAACTCATAAATATAGATGTCTTAAAATTACGTCATGTTTTAGAATTTCCTTGCATTTTCCAACTTTTTTTATTGTTACAAAATTAATAATTCTATATTTTTTAGGTTGCACTAATATTTGGAGTCACAGGAGCTTGTAGATGCGATGAACTCATTCAAGTAAAAGTTAATGATGTAAAAGATTTGGGAAATATAATATTAGTAAATATTCCCAATACAAAAACTAAAAAACATCGTTCATTTACCATAATTGGAGAGTTTTATTTAAATTTATACAGAAAATATGCTACTCTTCGGCCAAAAGACATAACTTTTGATAGATTTTTTATTAAATATCAAAATGGCCATTGTCATCGTGTTGTAATGGGCATACATAAAATTTCAAAAGTGCCAAAAGATGTTGCATCATTTTTAAGGTTGCCAAATCCACATGAATATACGGGGCATTGCCTTAGAAGAACCTCGGCAACTATCTTAGTTGATAATGGTGGAGACATTACAACCCTAAAGCGACATGGTGGATGGAAATCTACCAGCGTCGCTGAAGGATACATTGAAGATTCTGTAAACAATAAGAAACAGATAGCGATGAAAATATTAAACCCATTAGAGTATAATGAACCAAGTACATCAAGCGAAACTGTAAATATTGATCCTGAAAATAATTTAATCGAAGACTTTTCTGTTAATAATGGTACAATTGTTAACACTGAAACTGAGAACCTTATTACAAGTAACGTATTCAACGACAGAACTGTAAACTTTGAAAAAAAGACAGCCAGCAGCGCTTTAAATATCAACAACTGTACCATACAAAATTGCACATTTAATATTCATGTTAATAAATAAAGTTTGATGATAGACATGTAGGTAATTTAGATGTTTATTCGTTTAATTCAAATTAAAGAAAAATAATTGTTACATTTGTTTTTTTATTCATGAATAAAGTGGTTAAAACTGTCATGTTTAATTAATCAATAAAATGTATAAAATGTATAAAATAAATAGTATTACCTACCTACTGATTTTATTTTGTGCTGAGATTGAACATCGCGTTATCCGCTATAAATTTTCAAAATTAGTAATTTTTTATATTCACGCTTGAAGAAAAAATAGTATATGTCACTCGGAGTGGAAGGCTCATTATGTGTTTTGCCCAATTTGCTCAGCCTCGGCTAACGCCTCGGCGAGCAAACTTTTGGGCTCAACACATAATGATCGCCTTCTACTCCTAGTAACATAATATACTATTATAGCTTGGCAAATTATGAAAGATTGACTACTACGAGCCCTGTTCTAGTTTTTATAAACTGAAAACAAAAAGAACCTTTTGCTATGGAGACATTTTATTGACGTTGACGATGAAATTATGCTTTTATGTATGTTTTTTGCCAGCATGACAATTACATATTTAGATTCTACATAATTTTTTGTAAAGGTATGATAAACTTTAATTATAGCCTTAGTTTATTGCATGAATTTTATTTATAAGTGTAACTCCTTATCTCTCCGTCAATCTATCTGTCAAACTCTTATTTTTTTTTAATTTCCTCAAACCAATGCTCCTATATGATGCTTGACTTTACGGAATTACACTTTGTTGTACTTTCTAACTGTCTATTATATAGGTATTGTTGCCTTTTACAGCCTATTTAATTCAAAATTTTACATTTAGTTTATTTTGACAGATTGATGTGTTCATCTAACGATTTTGCCTTTTTATTAAACAAACTTATTCTATATGTAAATTTTATCCTTCATTTTCTCATGTCTAGTATTTCACATCTCTGTTGTCAGTTTTTCTCAACTTTTCTAGCCTGAATATGTTTAAATTTTCAACATTGCGTTATGCTAGTTATTCATTTATCTTTTCAACTTAGAATATCATAACAATATATACTTACAGGGTGTCCAAAAATGGGTAACCGAGATATAGCTCGGGACCTTTATAATCAGACTGTATATAAACTTTTTTTCAGATTATTTTAAAACACAATGTCCGATTTAAATAAAATTTACTATTATATATATATAGTAGTTATTTATTTAGTATTATATAGTATAGTAGTTTAGTTAGTAGTCCTGTATATAGCTTTCACTTTTTGACATAGTAAGCGCACTCATTCACTCGTTAAACAAAAATTGAGCGTGATAGCTGCCTAAAAATTGACAGGTACCTCACTCACAGTGCTACCAATACACAAAAACAGAATCTACTCAATAGACAAGAAGCAACACGTGAAATTTGAAAATTCCCGTTACTTTTTTATCTAACCTCGTATACAGTTTGTTGAGTGATGTTTGGTTCAATCAAATCATATCAATCTCAGTAATCTCCCATTAAACTGTGTACTATTGTTAATTAAAAAGATACTGACATTTATCAATCCTACTGAATATTTTGACATTTTGTCAGTGATGATGATTTTACTCGTATTCTCCCAGCTTCCCATCCTCTTTGCTTAATCACTCATTAAATATACATTGCCAGCCACTTAAGGATTTAAAAAACCATAAATTGCTAATATTAATATTTATCAGCGAGGAGACGGACAACATAATGCAGCTATTTATTACCAATTCATTCCATTAGTTACTTGTTTTCCTGTAATTGCTATGCCTGAACGGTTGTTGGGGCTAGCGACTCTCTTGCGCAAGTTCGAATCCCACTAAAACCTAAACGGTAAATGAAATTCAATATTCGGAAAAAAACGCGTCTGGAATCCTATGAGAATACGGAGGCAGTTAAAAATGCCCGCGCGAGTGGGTAATAGGCCTGAGAAGGATCTTCATTAAGGTAATATCACATTTTAAATTATAGGTGAAGAAAGATTTCGAAGAAGAGCCTCCATATAAGTTGGAGATTTACAAAAACAGATGGTCTCGGATGCAGGAATTTTTATAGATGCTTTTATGGAAATTGTTATTAAGTCAGAGGTATGGTTTAAGGAGAATTAATGTTACATTATTAAGAATTAAATGTACAAAATGTCCTGTTAGTTTTTAACATTCAGTGTACCGGGCAGCAGTGGCAGTTTGCAGCTTAAATTCCTCCTATAATCAGGGTGTTAGAAATTTGACTGCCTTAATTTTAACAGACGATAGAGTACGTTAAAATAAACAAAAAAACCTTACCAAAAGCACAAAGCACAAGTAATTAGCAATATGGCTGATTTTTTTATAAGTTTTTCAAAGTATGCAGATTAATATAAGAAAAAGTTCCCTGGTCTATCAATTTCCCAAAGTCCAAAATAATTTTGAAAAACATTTTGATTATCTTGAAACGAATAATACTATTTTAAACAAGTTACCAACAATAAATGTCTCTATTTTGATTTCAAAATGAGACTGTGCACATCATATTTTAAAAATAAGAGGACTAGGGCAACAAATACTGGGATTTATCAAGAGTCGTCTAAATTGAACATAAATACATTGAAACTATTATATGAGAACAATGTACAATCTAAAGTTGCTCCTGTGGCTGCCGTCTCCAACAAGTCAAAAATATGAGTTAGAAAAAGGGTATAAAAAATATAAGGTATTGTAAAAAAATATAATACATCCAGACTTCTACCATTGCAATCATGATGACATTTACGAATGAGCTAGTTTGGACCTTTTCGATAAACAGACTGAATAAAAAAAATATTTCGCAATTACTTACATCTAATAACAGTTTAGGTTGCATCCTTTATCACACATATTACTTCCCCTCTGTGCATCTCTACAAAATTTTTGTAATGTTGTTAAGAGTTTTCTGTTTCAATTTTGTAAACAACTAAACGAATAAATAACGGAACGCCAGCGAAAATATCTCCATTAACGAATCGTTTAGGAAAGTTGGAATTTTTATGTTTATCGAAATAATAAAAATCGACATTTGTTTCTCTTTTTTGCATAGAAAATCAAAAAATGATGAGATACGAATTACCTATATATTTTGAAAAAAACTTTCAAAGAAAGTTATAGAAAAACTTACTTTCACCACTAAGCTTCTAACTGACACCTTAGTACAAGTTGATGGAAAGCATAAAACTAAAAAATAATAGAAATGAACGTAAAACAACATAGTTAAGAACGTACATATTTTTAACATCGTTACCAATCGTGGGTACGGTTGTCACCATCAGAAAAAGACGAATACCTAGTGTTAAAATTGAGATATAGGATTGTCAATTTTGACGAAAGCCTTGTAGTTCAAAAATAATACAAGATACCACCCTGTATTTTATTCATAATCACATAACGACTCTGAATTCCATCAAAAATTCTATAGCCACCCAAACTGCACATCCTTATTCATATCAACAATAATCAGAGTCATTGGTACAAATTTTCTCTTTTTTTTAAACCATACCAATATCGGCAATATTAAAAAAATAACCTAAACGAGGTTCGCCATTTTCCTCCCCATGGCAATCTCCGTATGCTTAGATCACCTTTATTCGATCCAATAAGGTCCAACGACATCAAGATCACTCCGATCGGACCACCCCTGCGCCCAGCAGCCGCGACCGAACATTTGAAAGTTTACTCCCCCCTATACACATCCTTAACTTCTAGTGTTATACTACCAATTCTTTTAAACATTTAGAATGTCAAGATGGGAAGTAGTCCAGACGGTATCTGTTTTAAAAAGGGTATACATGGGTAAAACGCATTTGATCGGATATTTTCGCTTTAACGGCTTCTAAATAACATCAGAAATGATAATTTTTCTATGCAAATAGAAAAAACGTGGGCTTAATTGTTATTGCAAAGAAGTATAAAAAAGTAGCAAAAAAAATTCATTTTTTTCTTGGATTTCTCGTCGACAATTAGGCAACTATTTAGTTTAGACAAAAATGGAAGAGGAAAAAAGATTTGTAATTAAATTTTGGTCAAGATAGAGTTAGTTGCAATTCGAAAAAATAATTATTGTTATTGCAAAAATCGGAAAAATCATTTAAAAAATTGCAAAAAATGCTAGTTTATTTGTCAATTTTTTTCAGACACTTGAATAATAGCTAGGATCTTCATACTTTTCCCAATTAAACTTCTTAGTGCATAGAATCATCACACCAAATTTCATCCAATTCGGTTCCATAGTTTTTACATAATACTTAATTGTTTAAATTTTTTTTTAATTAAAAAATTTTCAAAATCAAATTTCCAAAAATCTAAAGTCTTTGAATACTTGAACATTTCACCACAAAAAGAAGAGCTATCAAGCGTTAAAATGGTTTTTGAAATATTCAAATCGGATGATTAGGTGAGCCGTGGTGATTGTTTAAACATTTTCGCTTATAAACAATTGCAATAATTTAATGTGATTTTCGATTTTTTTTTATTTTAAAATATGGTTTGAAAGTACTCGGAAAGACGAGTATTTAAAAAAAACCTAATGATCCGCCCATTATTTTCCGAATTATAGCCCGTTAAAGTTAACCCTTATTTCCAGCAAAACTATAAGGGTATAAGGGCTGTTTTTTGAACTAATAGGTTTGTCATTCCGAGTACTTTCCAGATATAAATTTTGAAAATTTGCAATCACGGGCGTCCCATTTAATATGTCACTCAAAGATATTCAAGACCGCGTGAAATCAATGAGGTATCAGTTGTGGGGGAGCAAACACATAGCTACTCCGATCTGAATTCTCGAGTTCAAAACTGCGACGCTCGGAAAAATTTCATTTATCTCAGCTTCTAACGGACCAATTTCTATGAATTTTTTTTTAAATCGATGTCTCGCAACTTAAAGAATTCAATTATCATATTTTCAACTACCTTTTATTATTAATTATTGAACTATTGGCATGCCGATAAACAGTTACTTTAAAAAATGATTAATTTATTATGTTTATTTATTTACTATGTTAATATTAACTACCAAAATTTTTGCATGTTGCACCAGGTAATACTAGTAAGTAAAAAACATTAAATTATTGCAATTGTTTATAAGCGTGAAAATTGCGAAAATGTTTAAACAATAACCACGGCTTATCAAATCGTCCGAATTGAATTTTTCAAAAATCATTATAAATCTTGAGAGCTCTTCTTTTTGTGGTGAAATTTTCAAGTATTCAAAAGCTTTCGATTTTTAGACATTTGAATTTGAAAATTTTTTAATTAAAAAAAAAATTAAACAATTATTATGTAAAAACTATCGAACCGAATTGGATGAAATTCGGTGTGATGATTCTATGCACTAAGAGCTTTAATTGGGAAAAGTATGAAATTCTTAGGTATTATTCAAGTGTGAAAAAAATTTACAAATAAATATTTTTACAATTTTTTAAATTATTTTTCCGATTTTTGCAATAACAATAATAAATTTTTCGAATTGCAACTAACTCTATTTTGATCAAAATTTAATTACAAAACTTTTTTTCCTGTTCCATTTCTGTCTAAAATGAATAGTTGCTAAGTTGTCGACGAGAAATCCAAGAAAAAAATGATTTTTTTTTGCTATTTTTTTATACGTTTTTGCAATAACAATTAAGCCCACGTTTTTTTTATTTGCATAGAAATATTATCATTTCTGATGTTATTTAGAAGCCGTTAAAGCAAAAATCTCCGATCATATGCGTTTTACCCAACCTGAAACAGATACCGCCTGGACTAAAGCGACTCTATTCCCTTACAAGGATAATCCGGGCCTGGCTAATCTAAAATGCGCGCACACACGGATAGTATTTATCGGGAAAGATATTATTTAAGGCCGCCAATATATAATTGACATACCTAAAAGACTAAAGACGTAATTACTTCCCCGTGCAATGAATCAGACAGCGCCGCGATGTGGAGATAATCGAAATTTAACACTTTAACGTGCATCGATCTGGGCTGGACGTCCGAAAATGGCGTGGATCGCATTAATCGATCGTCCGTCGATGCTATCTGCGGACGGGGATTAACAAAAATACAGATGTAAATTTATAAGCGACATAAAATGCATCCCGACCGGTATCTGGTATCGAGAGAGGGCGATAAACAATCTTTGATTGTGGTTTCCAATCAGTGGATCGGCGGAGGTTGACTGCAAAGTGGAAACAAAACCTAAAGGCAGGTCTGTACTAATAATTCTCGCGTTACGAAAGAGGTAAAGCTCGAGAATGATTACGTTGTTAAAATTATTCGACCTCGTAGTCGTACCGGTGGTCATAAAACTTGTTCCCTATTTAGCAGTTAAATTTTGATGGGAATCGTAATAACTAGAGTTGTTTCCATAACAAAAAATTGCAAGTAGTTTCTCTCTGAAGAGATGTGTACCTCGTAGCCGACTACAGAGGATGCAGTCGGTTATTTTCCAAATATTTATCAAAATTAAATAATTGCAATATGACGTGGATGATTCAATGGTTGAGAATGCGAACATGTGTGTAAATTTTCCTATGTCAAATGCAAGCAAATGCCGTATCGTGTCTATGGTGCATATCGACACATTCGAAAGCATACCTTTACTTGTCAAATATTTGCTAAAGCCATTTGGACCATTCAACAAGTGAATGTTATTCGAAGCGTACAAGGTCATTCACATAACATTCTACCATTTTTTTACTTTCGTACTTCATTCGTACAATATTAAGAAAATGAACTGAATGTTGCTTCTTGCACATAACTATTAAACCTATGTTTTCTTTAAGTAAGTTTGGGCATTCTGTATAGGATTGCAATCATACAAGGTTTGATAGGCCCACCTCTAATAACGAAAGATGTTTCAAATTATTCTGTGACCTTGAATCCTTGTTAGCTACAAATTCTAAAAGATGAAGCAAGTATTAATAATAGAATAAACATCATTTGATATCTGGGAATATGGAAAGGCAAAATAAAAAGTCAGTAGAAGTTAATTTTCATCGATTTTCAAAATATTAACAATTTTTGCATATAGTGATATGTTTTTTGTATTTTGTATATGTACGCATCTTTTTGCGTTTTTTTTAATGAAGTAACCTATATAGTTTTACTAGACATCGGAAACTTTGTCACGACTATCAAATAAATAAACAGTAGTAATCTATATTAAGCTAGTAAGGAGCAATACGAGTTGTACTAGCAGAAACAGGCTAAATCTGTTGTTAAGCCGCTCTATGCTCACAATACACAATACTACTGACTGCCAAAAAAACATGTGCCATACATTCGACCAAGCAAAGCGTCAAACTCACGCACATACGCACAAACGACAATGAAATGTAAGGCTAACGTCCCACTGCAAAAAACCTAGATTGTTCACCGGCACGCCAGGCATTAGAGTGCCGCTAGATACGTATCGAATAAATTGATCGATGCGAAGCTTCAGATCAGAGGCAGACATGTGCCTATTATGTTAGGCCTATATCTTTATACCTACCCATAACTAATGTTTTCACAATGCGGGTATGAAAAAATGTAAGAAGCTTTCTGCAATTTTTACCGTTTACTTTTTTCCTTAAGTTGAAGAATACTGGAAACAATAGGAATGATAAATATGGTGGTAGCCCTATACCCTTTACATATAATTTTTCAATGTAAACATGACCATTTTGAAATTTCATCAATACTATCAAAATTAACTAGAAATATAATAATAAATAATAATATAATTCGCTGTAGCAAAACTGAAAGAAATATTTGCACAAATAAAAGTTCCATTCTGTATATAAATTTGTTCAGGTTTGGAGAAAGAAAAATGCTTACTATTTTTTAATTTACGCATGTTATAAAACATTCCTACATCCTGCATATAATTCATTCTAGAAGTATAAGCTAATTTATCAATGACCACGTTTTTCAGCACATCCGCTTTATGAATACAGATCAGTAAAAGTACTCTAAATCCGTGAAATGCAGTTTTCCGTCCATATACTATTACGAGTATAACTAATTGTAGGAGAAATTGAAAACCTCATTAATTAGAGAACGGGAATTAGCTGTTAATTTAAACAATGGGTAGTTCAACAGTTTATGTTTTAGTCACAAATTTACTAATGCGGTCTCACGTTTCAAAATTTTTTTTTATTGCTGAAAATCATCGGGAATGGTAGACTAGACGACAGACAGGCGAATAGCAGGTTGTCCTCAGTCGCACTAAATGACGTCACAATGTGTGTTGATCACGTGACAAATTTTAAATTTTTACATAATTGAAAGACTACAAATTTATGCAGTTTTGAAATAAATTATATTTTCATGGAAGTTGCCTGGCCCCACTATCCTAATTTGACACTTTCTTCTCAACACGAGTCAAAGGTTCAACGGCCTGTTGCGGTGTTGTGACTTTTGGGCCGAGCTTCTATAATGGCTGTAATAAATTCGGGGATATCTTTGCAGCCTCCAAGACGCACACTTATCGCCGCAATATCAGAAATGCTTTCTGAATGGGTGGAAATAAATCACCGCGGTATTAATGAGGTTAACTAACATTCTGGAGATTTAACTGTATATGTGATAGAGAACGCGTTTCTTCAAATCCAATTAATAGGTAGCGGCTCATTATGGAGTTTGATACCTTAATTACTGGTCTGGTGGGTAGTCCGTTTTTACGTACATTTTACAGGGTGTCTAGTTTTAAGTGAAATCAAGTTTGTGCCTCGATTGGGAAGGAACTTATTTTATCAAAAATATTTCTTTTCGCAAGTAGCGTGGCGTAATGTTTAATGGAAACGCCTGATCTCTGGTCTCTATGCCACTGGTTTGAGTTGGGATATAATTTCCACAACTTGAATGTCATTTATTCTATAAGTACTGCAGCACACACAAAATTTCGTCCCAATATCTCACTTTATTCAGGAACATTGAAAAATAAATTCAAAGGTAATTTTATATACGTAAAAAAAATTTAAGAAAAACATCTCTTCATTTTTTACACGTTTTTGTGTGCTATACACCCTGTATGCTACATAATTATGTCTGATAGTTCAAGATATTTCATGCATAAATATCGATTTCTGCGAATACCTACTTTTAAAACATAAATGACTTTATGTAGCTATTAGCTAACAAATTACCTAATTTATCATACCACATAAAAGATGTAAATATGAGACAGAAGTAGCTGAAGACAAAACATGTTTATTATGGGAGGTTGTTTTTGAATCATTATAGAACCTACAGACTTAATAAAATAAGGATCTAAAACCATCGCAGATGCTGAACAGCCTTATCAGTAAGAACACCAGAGTTCCGCCGCCAAAGTATATGTAAAATGAAACCATATATTCCCTAACAAATATACAGGGTGTTAATGAACTTATGTCGAAAATTGAAAAGAGTGAAAAAGGAGCAAAAACTGAGTTAACTGATGTCACAAAGTAGTATCGGAAGTTTAAGGTCATAGAGAAAAAAGCTAATTAAAAATGTCCTTAAAACTGTTTTGGAACTGTTGAAATACATGTATTTTATCGCGGCGAGTATTTACAAAAAATTTTGTAACACTTTTTACGAGTTTGTAGGTGTCTTATGAAGCCGGACTGTATTCGAAAGTCAGTTTGTAATACATTGTTGTAGTGATTGCTGTGCTGTTTTTCGTGAGTACATTTAATACCCGTGTTTCCAAGTTTTCTTTTGAAAATGGCGCATTTACAGATGAAGCAATACGATTCGAGAGGACTTGGCAATGTTGCAACGCGTGCGAGAGAATTGGATGCGTCGCGCTGAAGTTTGTGTGCAAACAAATGGTAGGTACGTCAAACGTCAGTATGTAGTGTGTGTTTCTAGTAATAACCTTTGTGCCAACATGCCTGTGCTGTTTTCAAATGAAGAGTATGTCGACATAGTTTACATTTATGGATTTTGTGATGGAAATTCGCGAGCTGCCCGTAGAGAGTATCAATGAGGATTTCCAAACAGAAGAGTGCCAAATCGTCAAACATTTGATTCTGCGTTTGGACTTCTACGAATGCACGGTTCATTTCCAACTATGAATGTCCTGAGCAACAAAATTCGATTGGGCAAGAAAAAATTTAGAGATAATTGAAGACAGTCCAGAATTAAGTACCAGGAGAATTTCAGCATGTACGTATGTTCCTCAATGGAGAGTAGGTACAACAGGTGCAGTATCTGGAACCGCATGACTTACTTTCACGGGTACATTGTTGCCAATGGTTTGAAGCAAATCCTCAATTAGAACGCCGATGAGTTCTGTTTACTCGAGACGGAGTGAACAATATGCATAGCTTTCACAGATGGTCTGATGACAATTCTCATTTCAAAAACGAATATACTTTTCAACGACGATTTTCTATAAACGTTTGGTGTGGCATAATTGATAATAGACTAGATAGGCCATTCTTTTTTGAAGAGCTCCGTACAAGAGAAGTTTACACCAACTTTTTACGTAATTAACTGCCAGGTTTATTGGAAGATATATATCTATACTTAGAATACAACAAATGATATTACAATATGATGGAGCTCATGCTTATTTTAGTCGACTAACGAGAGGGTATCTTACAATTAATGAAAACTATATTAATAGGTGTATCGGACGTGAAGGACCACATTCTTGGCCATAGAGATCACCAGATCTCAATCCTCTAGACTATTACCTGTAGGGTCATCTTAAAAGTTTAGTGTACGAGACACCAATTAATAATAAAGAGGAGCAAGGCAGATAATTATCGATAAATGTCAGCAAGTGAAAAATAACCCCGGGACTTAAGAGCAGCCACTCTATTAATGGTCGTGCTGTATGATGCCGAATGCTGGAGGAGGACATTTTGAACAACGCAGTATGTTTTGTACAATAAGTATGTTTTGAACAATAAGTATGTTTTGAACCATAAGTGTGTTTTGAAGAACGTAAATAAGTATGTTATTTTTGTAGTATGTTATTTTTGTTTTAATGTATTTTGTTTTGTAGTTGTGTTTTGTTGTGTTTTGTTATTGTTGCTGACAATTAAACATAGTAAAAGTTTAAAATCTGGGGGCATCGAGGGGGCTATTAATGGTCGTGCTTTAGTGCTGAAGAAAGACATTTTGAACAACGTTGATAAGTATGTTTTGAACAATATGTATGTTTTGTACAATATGTATGTTTTGTAGAATAAGAACAATATGTATATTTTGAACAATAAGTATGTTTTGAACAACGTAAATAAGTATGTTATTTTTGTTTTGTTGTGTTTTGTATCTGTGGGCATCGAAGGGGCCATTAATGGTCGTGCTATACAGTATATTAATGCGAAGGAGGACATTTTGAACAGCGTAAATAAGTATGTTTTGAACAATATGTATGTTTTGTACAATAAGAATATGTATGTTTTGTCAACATGTGTGTTTTGTACAATAAGCACAACATGTATGTTTTGAACAACGTAAATAAGTATGTTATTTTTGTTGTGATGTTTTGTATTGTCTTGTTTTGTTATTGTAGCAGACAATCAAACAGTAAAAGTTTAAAATCTGTGTAAGTAAGTACTTATATCTAAACATTAAAGGATATAACTCGGTGACAATGGAGAATCGGGCCCATGTATAAGTAATTAAAATTATACATTATTTTTTACAAATTTATTCAATGCTTATTAATTAACAACATTGTGCGTTTAAGAAAAAATCGTACATTTTATTCGGAAAGTGAGAAAGCTTGGCATATTTTTTACTCTGTTTTAAAGGTATTAATTAGTAATTCAGACAAATTTATTTTTTTTTATTTTATTAAATGTAGTTAAACAATGTTCTTCGATCACAGGAATTTACACTGAAAGAAATGGGCTTATTAAACTGTTTATCTAGAATAATGTGTATAGCGCATATTAAAACTTTTATAACAAATATACAACTTTTATTAAAAAAAAGCAGTCATCTCCATACTTATTATTCAATGAGTTTAACTGGAAGGTGCTTAATACACCTTATGCATCTCTGAAATAAAGGTTATAAT
>NW_019416454.1:301032-305428 GCF_000390285.2 Anoplophora glabripennis
TGTATGTTTACATTAGAACCTTAGCTTGTAATTACAGTTATCCAATAAAATTTTTGAAAACTTAATGTCATATGTGTTTAACTCATACAGAGTATACAACAGTTTAATACATTTATTATTATAAAACTTATAACCAGTACTAGATGTTCTAATAACGATATGGAACACTTTAATAACAGTTATTGCTATTATTTCGTAAAGGGTATAAAAAACGTTGTATACTAGTTATACAATAATTTAATAAAGAAATAAGGTTTATAGTCACTATACAACTGTGCTAGCAGTACGCGTTTTATATCCAATATTCACCTGTTTAACTGTCACATGTAGTATACAATGGTCTTATAATGGCATATAGAATTCTAATAAAGAATAAAGCGCATTTCTTTCAGTGTAGGTATGCAAAAGATATCTAACAAAAAAATAAAACGTACAAAAAGCATATAATTCCAGAGAGTTACAAATAAACGCTTATTTCAGTGTAGAAACATCCATAGGAAGTTATTCCAAGATACTGTTAGGCGACTTTGAAAAATTCGTTCGCTTCTGATCATTAATATTTTACTGTTCTCCTAACTATGAAATGGAAGCAATAATTATCATTCGTGGCATTGTTTACAATATAGAAGACATTTGCATGAGGAAATGTAACAGCATTAAGAGGAGCATTTTAATACAATCCAGCATTAATAACAATGCGCTTGCCTACATCAATTAACATTCGCTGAAAAACGATACGGTTAAAGCTAAAGCGTGACCTCAAAACGAGAGATAATAATTCTACAGGGACACCTCTACAGTAAAAAATGAGATGTGGTAAAAAGTGTGGTGAAATATGTGAGTGTTAAATTAATATTAAACTCGGAAATAAAATTAACTCCCAACAAAAAATAAAGTGTATGCATTTGATTTGATGAATCTGAGGGTTGCTTTCGCTGTACAGCAAGAAATAAACGCTCTCTCAACGGTACTAATAAACTATTTGATTGAAAACTGGTGTACAGAAAACTTGTGTATGAAAAGACGTGTTAACAGGGTGAATGTTCGTTGGAGAGTAGTCGGAGACTGCCTTGTGGTTGAAGTCGGTCGTAGGTAGCTTGGTAGTCGGTGGCAGAAGTCCCTGGTCCTGGCGCCACTCTACAGGGGTCGGCTTCCGGGAACCCCGTGGTGCGTCCGGCGGCGTTCTTGACGTTGTACTTTCAAATATGGGTCACTTGCAAACATGTGTACCAACAAATCTGATTTTAACTTTCATAGTACTTTAATTAACATTTCCTTCAATTATATAATTTACATGTTTTTTAAAAATTTAGAATTCCATCAACATACATTCTTCAAGTAAAAAATGTGTTCATATTTTGATGATTCAAGCTAGGGGGTACGGGACAATGAAAATTTATAAATTACTTACAATAAAGTCTGTAAATTTAATAGCTTTTCGAGTTTATTCGGCGGGCGGGCCACTTTTCTCGCTTAAGTACCCGGACTAATAATACATCCACCTTGTTACAAATTACTAGGCAGCGCGGATCGTGTCGGGGCAACGTTATTTCTAGGTGAGCTCGGTATTTAGTCTGCAAAAATTCGCAGATTACGGTAATGCAAATAAATGCTATTATTGTTTAAATCTATAAAACCGCTGCTCGGGCAGAACGTTAATAACATTACCGCCGCTTTTTTACTTATTATTCTAACATTTATTACGAAACGGAGATATTACCTTTCGCGGCCTACTTCGAAGGCCTACTATTTTCTTCGATTCGTAAAAAGTTAATAATAACGTTGAAACGAATTAAAAAATCAAGGAATCGATGAATATTTATGGAACGCGAGGTGTTTGCTGGTGAACTTATTTGGCCAGACAGATTGCATTCGATATTGTTCTACACAATTTGAAAGGCGTACCTACCATATTTCTGATATTAAAGGTAAAATAGATAATAAATTTTGGTTAGTGATGGGCGCCACCACTGTATATACAAAACATTTACTTCTTTTAAATTTTATGGCCAAAACTACGAAAAAGAACTTATTATATGTACAGGGTTAGTCACTTAAAATAATCTGACAACTTATTGTGAGTTGATTATTGAAATTACAAAAAAGTTTTTAATACAAAAGTTTTAGCTTCTTTATGAATTTTTATAATAAGTATTAGAAAAAACAATTGAATAATAATTCATTAAAGAAAAAAAAAATTAATGGAACACCCTTATTAGTGCATACTTAGCTTCGTAAAATTTTTCTCTTTTCAAAAATATACAGCGTGTCCCACTAGTGCGGGAAACTCCAATATCTATGTTAAAATGAGGAATATATGGATTTTTCTTTTTATTGTATTGCCACATTTCTGGGAATGTACAAATTAAAAATATATTCAACTATACAGGGTGTTCCACTTTTCCTGGACAGACACCAACTTTGGTTTTTTAAATGGAAACACACATTTTTTATATTTTTTTCGGATTCTACATCAAAAATAAAGGGTACTTTGTGTAGAATAGTTCTATTCAAATATTCACAGTTTTTGAGATATCTCGCTTGAAAGGTTTTTCTAGTCGATATTGGTTGCTTACATTTTCTGATACTGACAGGTTATACTAATAGCTACTAAGCCCATTTTTTTATCAGATGTTTAGTAAGGATGACTCTTCCGAATCATGCTCCAAAAACTGGCCTGCGTTATACAGGGTGACCAAAATATCATGTCAAAATTGCCAATTGAAAAATTGAAAAATCTCGATTTTTTTAAATGCAACACCCTGTATATTTTCATACCATGAGATGCAGAATTAAATTCTCTACAACTTTGCTATACCTGCTCCTATACCAAAATTCATTAGTTTTTCATGAAATCTCATTTCTATGAAAAAATGCGAAGTTTACAAATAGTTTATATGTAAAATAACGTAGTAGGCTCCTGTCAAACGATTAGTTTCCGTTTTAAACCGGAATATGTCGAAAAGTCCTATATCAAACAGTAACATATTATATATTTTTGCAAAGAGAAAAAATTAACGTATGCACTAATATGTTCCATTTAATTTTTTTTCTTTAATTTAGTGATTTCCATTATTCAAATGTTTTTTCTAATACTGTATTATAAAAATTCATAAAAAAAAAACGAGAGTTGCACGAAACTAATTTTGTACAGGACATAGCTAATACAATGCGAAACATCGCCTTAATGTTAAAAATGTTGTCACGGCCGTTCTTGGTGGTGAAAATTCGAAATATTTGGAATTATTCAAATTTCGTGGTTGAAAACATTATAGGTATTGTATTTTTGAAACCGAGAGAGTTACACGAAACTAAATTTATACAGGACATAGTTAATACAATGCGAAACATCGCCTTAATGTTAAAAATGTTGTCACCGCCGTTCTTGGTGGTGAAAATTCGAAATATTTGGACTTATTCAAATTTCGTGGCTAAAAACATACATAGGTATAGTACTTCAAAACTTTTGTATACAAAATTTTTTTTGTAATTTCAATAATAAACTCTCAAAAAGTTGTCAGATTATAGTGACTAACCCTGCACATATTACTTATTTCAATAAAGATTATTTTTGTCAGTTTCGAGTTTTCTCATTTTTTCTTGTTTAATGTATCTGTATTAAGTTTTACAGTGCGTAATACTACTAGGGCAAATGCAGTAGTTGATCCTCACAAAGAAGAAATACACGTTATGAAACAGTACTTTCTATTTCCCTATTGTATTTTTAGTACTTAAATATCCGTAGATACTAATTAACTTTTTAAAATATCACCATGTCAAATAACAAAATCAAACTACATAAGTATAAAAAGTTACATCCATGAAGGCTTGGAAATTATAAAACTTTTGTCTAATTAACAACACGAGATCTGTTCAGAAAATAACCGAACTTTATTTTTTTTAAGCTTTATTATTAACCCTCAAAGGTCATACTTGGGGTGGGCCACCTTAAAAATCACACTAGTGCGAATTGGGATTTTGCCAACTTTGAATCTTTATGTCTTATTTATTTGTTAACGAAAACAACGTATTTATATCAACACTGGGATAAAATTTTCCGAGAAATCGAATGATATAATTAGTTTTGGAAAAAAATATATTTATTAATTAAAAATGTGATTGAAAAAAAAAACATTTTTCGAAAAATTACTTTTTTTTAATTCGTATTATAAAGTAATGGCTAGAGAAGACGTAAAAAAGGATTTTGAGGTTCAAAGTCTATATTTTTAAGAAAAAATAGCGCATATTAATAAAATGATACTATCGATTTTTCTCGGCATGTTTAATATAGGTAATTTTTGGAGTTGTGATTTTTGGCTCCTTTTCTGTAAATTGATGTTTATTTTGCACTCTTTTGTATAAAAATATTAATTTAAACAATATTATCCATCAATAT